>NW_005871247.1:1255642-1553700 GCF_000147115.1 Myotis lucifugus
TGAGAGTAGAAGAGCCGTCTTTTACACCCCGCAGGCTCTACATGCGGCTCTCGCATGGAGTTCAGCACCCCCCCGGGTCCTCTACCTACGACGCATCCTTTCGATCTACAACCCTTCTTCATCATGTTTGGGCTGATGACCAATGGCTTGTAATGAATTCTTTCTTTTGAACACAGAAAACTCAGTGGAGGTGATATAGACACAAGGCTGCTCCGTAGAGAAATGAGGATGGCCAGTGTGGCTCAGTGGTTGAGCATCGACCTATAAACCAGGAGGTCATGGTTCGATTCTCGGTCAGGGCACATGCCCAGGTCTTGATCCCCAGTGTTTCTATCTCCCTTTCCCTCTCTCTTCCTCTCTGCAGGCATCGAGTGGGAGGTGATCAGCCAGGCTTTTACCAAGACCCTGGACCCCACCTTCACCCACCCAATCTGGACGATCTGCCTTCTTGACCTTCTCGGCACTGGGGGCCCCGTTCTCTGGGCTTCCGCTTCCTGGGCAGACCTGATTTATAGACCAGGTTGGGGGTCCACTCATTTAAGCTGAACTTGATACATGCCGGCTCTCACACCAAGAGCTGGGTTCCCGTCTGCAGGGAATGAGTCAGCACAGCGACCTAGTGGAAGATGATGAGCTTGGGAGATGATCAGCTCGGTGCTAGATTTCCTGCTTATGCATTAGAAAAAGAAGCGAGGGAAAGAGGTGGCGAGAGGAATGTTGGCCAGGAAGCCAGCCTGACTAAGGACTCTTTGCTGCTCAGTAGTTGAGCCAAGCTAGCCCTGAAGATAGAGAAAATGGTGAAAATTTACTACAATCTGGAAAACAAAGACTGAGCAGAATCAGGAAGAAATAATAGTAACTCATCTTGACTCAACTCTGGCCATTTTCTTCACAAAATAGGCCAAGAGCTATATCTAACCTGGATGCAGTCACAGGGGTGTGCAATCCCCCCACCCTCAAGTGCTGGTCTAGTCCGGGCAGCCAACCCTCCCTCCCACCCTGCCTTCCTTCCTGCTTCCCCTGAGGGAACATCTGAGCACCTTCTGTTCTAGGGGCCTGGGACCCAGTGAGAAGTGACTGCCTCATGAGTCTGTTTCTAAGGGGGCGGGTGGGGAGCAGGGAAACAGTCGTTGGACAGGCTGTACGTTGATGGCTGCCATGGCAGGAATGCAGGCACGGGGTGGGGGTGGTGGTTTTGAAGAAAGAGAAGGCAAACCCCAGAAGCAAGTCGAGGCCAGAAGCGCCTTCTGGTTGCTGCAGCCCAGGAACTCGGACTGTACCAGCCGCAGGAGAATGGCTTCAAAGCCATTGTTTCTCAGGTAACCACCTCATACACGCCTTTCCAAGTCAGCTCATTCCTGACTGCGGGCCAGCAGGCCCTGTCCCTCTGACCACAGGGACGCACACGGCCCAGGCGGTGTGACTTGTTGAATGCCTACTCTTGCCAAGCTTTGTTGTAGACATTGGGGATAAAGTGATGCAAAGATGAAGTCCTTGTCTTCATGGAGCTTATATCTATGGGGAGACGGATAATAAATAGGTGATGAGATAAACATGGATGCACATTGAAGGTCTAATAGTGTCATCGAGTGGAGCTAGAAGAGGATCCTTGAGGAGATGGCAGAGGACGCCAGGCAGAGGGAACAAGAGGTGGGCAGGCTCCCTGTGGGGGGTGCTTCCAGTATGGGGGAAAGCCAGGAGACCTGTGGGCAGGACAGTGGGGTGGAGGTGAGGCCTCCTGGGGACTTTGCGTGGTGTTCTGGTGTGACAGGAAGTGCTGGCGGGTGGAGCACAGGGATGTCAGGGTCTGCCTGGTACCCTAGGAGGATCACGCTGCTGCTGTGTGAGGAACAGATAGGGGCAGGGGAACAAGTGGGGTAAATAACACTTGTGGGCCAGGGAGAAGGGTGGTTAAACCTCGCTGGTGGCAGTGGACCAGGTGGGCGGGGTCGGATGGGGGCTCAACCTGGTGGCCTCAGTGGTAGATGCAGAGTGAGTGGGGCCCAGGCTGAGCCTGTCAGGATGCAGGCCTGGGTGGCCGGATGCTGTCAGATGCCCGGCCTCCGGATGGGCTGTGACGTGCAGGGCCAGGCCCAGCAGCTGAGTGACCAGAATTAGGAACTGGAGTTAGGAAGTGAGGTCCAGGGCTCTTTGACCCAGAACATCTCTTTACATGTTCTATTTGGTTAGAAATTGGGGCCAAAAGACGCTGGGAACTGCAATCTGTCCAGCATGAGGGACGTTATACTTGGATTTCCTACAGAGCAGCCGGTAGATTGCTTCTGTGTAGCTTCTCTCCAGGCACGTTAGTAGATACACTCTTATCTGGGAAGTTGGACAGCTGATGGGTTGACCACAGGCAGCATGGGAACACCCAAGCGGATTGCTGGACCGTTTGCCGTCCGTTTGCCTTTCCTTTGGTTGCCTGGGTGGCTGACACCACTGAGCCTAGGGCAGGGTGAGGAGCTTCGTGGTGGCCACACCTGGGCTCTGATTCCAGGGAAGGACCAAGGCCACACCCCATCTGGTTCCTCACCCCATCAGATGAGGCGCTCTCCTGGCGGTGAGCATGATTAGGGGGTCGAGTGGGCATTTTCAAGCCCTCCTGTCGAGTCCTGCTCAGCTCCATACAGCCTACCACTTGGAGCGTGTCGGGAAGGGGAGGGCAGGGAGGTGGACGGAAAGAGACCCTCGCTCCGGCTGAACTCAGGAGTGTCCCGGCACCAGAGTTGGCAAGCAGAACAAGCTTTGCTCTGCGCCTGGCACTGCCACCGGGCACCAGTGCTGAGTCCCAGCTGCTCCTGTAGCAGAGCAAAGGGCCAGGGAGGGTGCTGGGCAGGACGGACCGTGGAGAATGTGCTTCAGAGGGAAACCCCACCCTGCAGGAACCCAGAGCAAAGCGGTTGCCAGTGTCCCCCCGCCCCCCCCCCACCCCCCCAGCGCTGGGGCGGGCCACCCCGGCAGGCTTGCCACGCTCCCACAGGGCAGCACAGACAGCCCTGTGGGGACGTGTGCTTTTATCCTTCACTGACCCAGTGGCTTCACTGAATGGAAAGGGAGCTGGTAGAGTACTCTCAGCATCAGAGGAATTCAAGGTTAAAATCCATGTTTTAAAGGAGCTAAGGGCCCAGATGTGTCCTTCTTCCTGTTACTTAGCTGGTTTATTTAGAATAACCAAACTCCAAGCAGAGTCCTGTTCCAAAGCTCAAGCCCTTTTCCTGCAGGCGTGGCCCCCACGGAGCCGGGCCTCCAGGCCGCGTCTGCACTCACAGCCCAGAGGCCGGAGGACAGAGCAAGCTGGGGAGGGAGAGGAGGTGCAGACAGCATCCCAGGCTGTGCTCCGACCACCAACCCCCACGCACTGCACTGGGGAGGGGCTGGCAGGTCTGGGAACTCCAAGGTGAGCAAACTCAGATTTCCCATTTCTAACCTTGAGACTAAGGCCTTACTATGGACCTGTGCCTAGTGATCCCCCGAGAGCAGTAGCAGCCAACGTCTCCGGAAGATGCTCACCCCATGGGAATGCTGATGGGCATGGGGTCCTTGAGAAAGGCGGTCAAAGTAGAGCCTTTAGTCGGGTCTGGGGGATCGAGAGACTGTCCTTGCTGGGGCTGTTGGGGTCCACCCTGGGACACAGAGGACGGGGGTCGGGGAGCACGGGAAGCAGGGAGAAGGAGTGAAAGGCATCACCTTGCAGTGTCCCCGAGAGAAATCGGAGTGTCGGGTCTGAGGGCCGGGAGGCGCGGTCCTCCGATGTTGGGGGACAGCAGCCCCGGGAATTTCCTGAGCAGAAGGACAAGCCAGAGTCCCCAAGGGGGGTTTCTTCGGCGATGGATTGGAAGGAAGGAGAAGGGAAGACTCGATGAGTCTGAGAAGGTGGGGCGGTGGGTCACGGCCTTTTGGGTGCACAGGGGGCTCCTTCCCTCCCTGCAGAGAACTGCCCATGTGCCCACCTCTACTCTACTCGCTCATGAAAATGAGTCAAATGCTATCAATTCTACCAGAAACCGTCCACACTCAGTGGATGACAAATAAAACCAGCACAGCTCCCGTTCTCATAGTCGTTTACTCAGCAGAAAGGAGAACCGAGGCATTTACACATCTCAGGGCTGCCACAGGCTGCAGACGTTCCTCCCAGTCACCCTGGGCCACGTCCCCCGCAGGAGATGACCTGGCTGCGGCCAGGAGGGAACACTTCAGATGCAGAGACAGGGCCAGACGCTGAGTGTAACCGCTTTAGAAATCTCGGAGAACAGGCTATTGCAACGGCTGTTTCCATGTGACTGGGCCTTGCGGAGGTGGCTCAGTGGTTGAGCATCGACCTATGAACCAGGAGGTCGAGGTTCGATTCCTGGTCAGGGCACATGCTTGGGGTGTGGTTTCGATCCCCAGTGGGGGGCGTGTAGGAGGCAGCCGATCAATGATTCTCTAATCATTGATGTTTCTCTCTCCCTTCCTCTCTGAAATCAATAAAAATGTATTTAAAAAAATAAGTAAATGCCGTTTAAACTTTCCACATGAATCCTTGCCCTGGAGACTGGGCAATTAAAACACCGTTAAGCTTCAAGACCTTCAGGCAAATGGAACTGGACAGGGGAAGGGGGCGCACGGGAAGGACTGTGAGCCCACAGGTGATGAGGTCACACCTGGCTACAGGGAAACCCACCCGGCGCCCCGAACCGGAAGCAGCGCCCCCGGAGTCCGACTCCGCGCCCAAAGCCCATGGATGTGTGGGGTAATTTCTGAATTCGGAACGAGGAAATGTGTTTCTCGCTGAGGGGACAAGAAACGTGAGCAGAAGGACAAGCCAGAGTCCTCAGCTCACTCCTTCTGATTCCTTCCCTACGGGCCTGAGCGGGCCCCCAGCAAAGGCGGGGGGGCTGTGCACACTGGCTGAGGGACAGCGTGGAGCGAGCTGGGGGGTTGGGGTGTTAAGTCTAGCGCTCCCCTTCCAGAAGGAAATGCTCCGACCCTCCTGTAAGGAGGCCTTGGATTCCCGGGGTTTTGGAAATGCGGAGGTGCTGATGAGGGGAGGGCGGGGCTGGCAGTCCAGTCTGGGACCCCAGGCAACCGTTTGGGATTCTTCCTCGTGTCAGTGTCGCTGGAGGGACTATGCGGCTGAGTGGATGGCAGAGAAGGTGGGGGTGGCGGAAGAGGCGCACTTGCTCATGGAAGTGAGGAAGGACAGAATGGGGTGGAGGTGCAGGAAGAGATATGTAAAGGCCCTCGAAGGGAAATATAGTCTTTCTTTGTATTAACCTACTGAGCCAGCCCAATTCCTATTTGGGAGGATTTTGTATATCACTAAAAATTTTGTTGCAGGATCATGAGCACCAAATCGCTTTGCACCTTGTACTGAACCCAGTGACTTCTTTTCTCCTCCTCCGGAATCCCAAACGATTCTTGCCTCACAGCAGAGGGAAAAAGGTGTGCGTCTCCCTGTTGTGTTTCCCACAGGCCAGTGTGATTTCAGCTTTGAGGCTCCCCGCTGTCCCTGTCCTCGCCCCGCCGCTTGCAGGTGAGCATGAGCAGCAGGAGCAAGGGCAGGTGCCAGAGGCTGCAGAAGAACAGCTTCCTGGAGCTCTTCCTGTCCGCGTCCCTGTAGAACCGGAAGCCGAGGTAGGAAATGTACAGGTTGATGGGGAGCGCGATGACGGGGAAGGTCCACGTGGTGACCCCCAGGGCGGGGGCTGCGGCGGACAGCGCGAGCAGCGCCAGGCAGTGGCGCAGGGCGACCCGCCGGCACAGGGCCGGGTGCGTGACCGACATCATGCAGTAGCCCCCGCGGGAGTAGTCCTCCCGGAGGCCCCAGCTCAGCGCGTTGAAGTGCGGGAACTGCCAGGAGTAGAGGATTCCGCCCAGAAGAAAGGCTCCTGCGGAGACAGGGAAGCAGAGAATGTGGGGATTTTACCAGGGCACCACCTCCCACCCGAAGGCCTCCGGCCCCAAAGGGCTCTGCCCGATTCCACCTTCACGGGGGCCCCAGGCCCTGCCAGCTGGGTTCTCACCTCCGCTCAGCCCGCCCAGCCTGCTCTCCACAATCTCCCTGCCCCAGCTCTCATCTGGGTGGGCAGGGTGCTGGCATTGGGGGGCGGGGTGCCCTACTGCAGGGCTTAGAGTGACACACTTTGAGGCTCCTGCCCCCCCCTTCTCCCCACCCACAAGAGAAGCCCCTACAGCACAAGCAAACGCCTTGGGAGGGGCTGCCCCTGGGCGCTCTGTGCTGGGCTCCCGGCTGTGCCCACACGCTGGCCAACAGAGCATCTTTAAAAGAAGGGAAGTGCATTGCTTTGTAGACATAATGCCAGTGGGTGCTCAACAGACTGAAGTATTTCTGTGGCCAGTGAGTACCTTTGGGGAACCAGGAGGCACAGAAGGGCAGGTTGGACTGTCCGGGTACAGCTGAGTCACACACAGGGGAGAGAAGGGGACTTCTCCTCGCAGTTTGATGGGAAAAGAGAATGATCTCTGGGCTTTAAAGGGACCAGTGAAGAGAACGTGCTCTCAGCGGTTCTCAGGGCCGGGCCACTTGGAGGCTTCTGAGCACGAAGTCCGTGGACTGGCCATCCCAGCGCCTGCGCAGCCTCCGGCCGGGAGGTCAGAGTGCAGGACGGTGTGCAGCTACGCAGCCATGCACAGGGGACAGAACGTCAGCGATGACTTAGATGCCAGGAGGGAACAGAAGTCAGAGCCCAGGATCTGTTTATCGAAGTGGCCGAGAAAGGGCAACTCCGCCTGGAAACCAGACCCGAAAGGGTTAAAATCAGATCCAGATGGATTTCTCTCCTCCTTCTCGAAAGCCCCCTTCTTAGTGTGCCAACTGCAGGATTCTGCTGTGCTCAATACACACTTCTCAGTTATGCTTCTCCTTAAAATAACAACTTAAAAAATCATTTTCCTAAGAGTAGCTCGCTGCTTTCTATGTGAGAGGAAATGGGTATGGGTTTGGCTCATGTCACAAATGAAAGCGCTTTAGAAATCACAGCGCAGCCTTAATGGACTAATCAGAAAACCACCGCCCCCACAGTTCTCCTCGGCCGCAACTGCCGCTGCTCATCCACAGGACGGAAGACAAATTCCTCTCATCAAGATAAGGAGCTGCAACCGGAAGACTTGAATTAGTCCGGGGCTGTGGGGACCCACCTTCCCTGTGCGGTGAATACAAAGCACTCAGTTACTAATTCAAAGGCCTCCCCTCAGCCTCACGCCCACAGAGTGGTCTAGTTTTATTGGGCCGATCTGCTGTAGCAACAAATATTCATGTGCGCCCACTACGCCTTAGGTGCAGTCTGTCCCCAAGGCCTCCGCTGGCGTGGGAGACAACACAAGGGATTACAGCCCAGAGGCGGTGCTGTGGCGAGCACCCGGGAGGAAGACCAAGGTCAGCCTGGGAGAGGTCAGGGAAGGCTTCCTGGAAGAAGCAATGTGTAAAGCGGACCTGAGGATGGTCTTGGAGGTTCAATGCATTCACACACACTGTGTGTCTTCTGCGACTATTAAATGTATTTTCTCGTTTTCCTATCTAACTGCAGAATCTTTGTACATACTTGCTTTAACGTTATCTGGAAGAAAAGTCTGCTTCCTTCATTTTAATTGGGTATTTGCTGGTCTGTGAATATATGAAATACTGAGAATCTGAAATGGTGGCATGTCTGTGGGGAAGGTTCTCCCAAGGACAGCAGCTTCCTGAGACCACGGTGCCAGAGTCCCAGCCACAGGCCACACCAGAGACGACTCGGGAGTCCGGGCATGCTCACTGCCCTCCACACTGAGAGGACTCAGGAGCACACCTGCAGGGCTGTGGTCAGCCGCTGGGGGACCCTGACCTCGGGCACCTGGCTCTGACCAGGGGACAAGGCTCAGAGCGTCTTCCTGGTGACTGAACACACACGGCCTTCTGAACTCTGAGCACCTGTCAGTCACGCCCCCACTCTGCCGGGAGAACCTCCGTGGCCACCTCTGCTCCAACCTGGAATGCTGCCGGGCGTGCTCCTGGCATTCTGCTGGCAGACAGGCCCAGGCAACCCAGCTGACTCTTTCCTAAGAGAATGGAGCTCTGACTCGTTCTTCCCAGAAGCGTTCCTCTGGCAGCTTCAGCTCTACTCTCTGCTGCCTGGGGGCTTACACTCACCCTTCCCCCCAGGCCACTCACTGTCACTCACTGTCCGAGCATGGCCTTGAAGAGGATAAAGAATGGGGCTCCAGCGAGTCTGGTGCTGGGTTCAGGGGTCTTCCCTTCCATACAGTAGGCTCCCTCTCCCCATGGCCCTCACAGCCTCTGGTCCATGACTGGCTACCGGGTGTGGTCATGTAAATGGGGGAGGGGCAGCTGGGAAGCAGCGCCACACCCAGAGCTTGGTGCTCAGGGGTCTGGAAGCCTTTCCTTTGAGGGGAGCACAAAGGGGCCCTGAAAGAGGCCTCAGTGCTGCAACAGGTGGGAGGGCAGGCGCGGCAGGTAAAGGGGAGAGGACATGGGCCGGTTTATCAGCTGCACAGCCACTAGGCAAGGCCGCCCGTCCTCTGCAATGGAAACAGTTTGCAGGGCCTGCTCCTTCCGACGGCTCCTGGGAAGCTGCCGAGGCCCAAGAGGGGCCTCGCCTACTGCACACCCTATGCCCAGCGGGCACCCGGTTTCCTTGGAAGGGAAAGACGAGAGTAAGGGAGTCACCAAGCTCTGACTCTGAACAAAGTGCTCCTCTCCTTCCCCATCTTACCCCTGCAGGGCAGTTTCGAGCACCTGTGGGTCCAACACACTCAGGTGGTCCCGAGGGACACCCACTAGCCTGTTCCTGAGCCGCGTGGCCACGGCAAAGCCACCAGGCCGCCACCAGGCCCCCGCTGCCACTTCCTTCAGGAGGCACTGGCCCTGCGCCCTAAACGCTCCCCCTAAACGCTCCGTCAACTGACAAGACGAGCACACCTCGGCCCCAAGCCGGCCTCCTTACACTGCCAGCCTCGGCTCCAGCAACGCATTTCCAAACGCCCTTTTCCAGACTCTGTGCTTTCGCCTTTGAGGAGAACAGGGCTCTGAATACTGTTTGCTGTGCTAACACTCCCATGAAAACATCCCTTGTTCCCTCTGTCTTTAAAATATCATTTGTCTTAATTAATCTGAGCTCTAAGGCTAGTTATGAAAAAATTCTCACACAAAATGAACACACTCATTTTTGAGTTTGATTTTAACAGGCAGTATTTTAAAGAAAGGCTTTAAAAGTGCTTGGGTTCAACAGTGCCTGGTAAGCCTGCAAATATTTGCTGGGAGAATGAGTGAATAAATTCTCTCCATTCTATTTTCTTATCCTGGAGGGAAGGAGGTAAATAAAGTGAAACAGGACTGAACATTTTGTAGTTTACCAGCTGAGGCTAAAAACACTCATTCTCTTTTTGTTCTAAAACCATCCATCTGTGAAATATCACTTCCTGATAAGCGCCCACGCCTAAGTCCTCATTTGTAACTGAATGTTGTCTGACATAATGTTTACCACACAACATCTGAGTGACAAACCAAAGGCAATTTAGGAATCAGCTCCACAAGACTGTCACCCAGGCCCACGCCACAAACGCCCAAGACTGGGATTTACTCAAATTCAGGAAAATTATAAAATAGAATCTGAGCCTTTTTAAGAAATGGGGGTGATGGAAGGAGAGGTGGGCTTGGCAAGGAGGAGGGATGAGATTTTAATCTGAAGCCACGGGGAACTAGACAGCCTCTCGAGATAAACACTATGGAGAGGCCTACGCACGTGGTCCAGGCCCTCGGGGAGCTGGGCTGCCTGCTGCCCGCACTTGTCTGCAGAGCCCCCTACCCCCCACAGACCCTTTGCTAGGGCCCTGGCAGGCCACTCCCTTCTCTGCTGTCTGCTGAGAGCAGAATCAAACCCAGTACCTCCACCCCTAAGGCACCAGCTGGCCAGACCAGGGACCAGAACAGTCCCCTGCGGTGGCCTTCCTGAGTTTTACTTGGTAAGCATTTTTAATATTTTCTAGTAACAGCAGTTTAAGTTAAAAATATAAAATGCAAAGCAATTAGGCAAGTGGGAGGCCAAGGCCGAGCCTTGGAGGGAAAGGGACGCAGGTAGAATACCAGTCTAATGATGACCTTGACCTATTCTAACAATGACCTTGACCGGCAGGATAGCCACGGAGAGCGCTCCCTGTGCTGGGCCGGCACCTGACAGCGTAGCCCTCTCCAATCCAACTCCACGGGCAGCTGTCTGTGCTGCACCTGGGAGGGAAAGCAGTGCTCATAGCTCCTGAGCAGCTATTAAGTAGCAAATACCAAGAGCCACTAACATTTATCCACGCTCACCATTCCCACGCCAGCTGTAACTGCCTTGCTCCCCCTGAGCTGGAGGCCCTGTGGGCAGACCCAGGGAGCACAGGCTCTGGACCCACCTGACTGGGGCATCTAAAACAAGGAGAAACCGTTTTTCACTGTCTGACAGGGAAACAAACAAGAGCAATGAGGTAGCTGTGGGGAAAAATCAGGGCCCGAAAGACCATCGGGCCCTATTGGTGTTTTATGGAGGCAGCAGGCCCTTCAGTGCTCAGTGCTCTGCAGCTTCACTGGCCCAGCAGCCACCACGTCGGGGGAAGGTGCCTCTGAACACCCACTTCCTTGCTCGACAAACCCCTGGGTGCGCTGTTTTCTACAGCGACTGACCTCCCTTTTATCTCTGCCAACTGGATAGTCAGCTCTCAAGGAGGACCGTCCACAGGAGGGCTGAGCTGCCTCCTCCCCATCCTGCCGCCATCTGCTGACCCTGGGAGAGGGCTTCTGCAGGCCCACGCGACCAAGTGGCAAAAGCGACGTTGCTGGGCCTCTGATGCCCTGGCTGAGAGCCAGGGAGACAGGGCAAAGGAATGGGACGTGCTCAGGGAATCGCTGCCCTTCATTTATCCTTCCCTCCCACCTGCGCGTTCACTGGTGTTCGCCAGCTGCTCTTTTAGCTGCCAGGTTGAGGCCTCAGGAGGGTGGGGCAGCCTTGAATACGTGGAGCCCTACTGGAGAGGGGAGGAGCGGCAGGGGCAGGAGGAGAAGACGCAACTTCAGCGACAGGCTTCAGGGACAGATGCCCAACCCCATGGAGAACCAGCTGCTGCACACGGTGAACTAACCCTCCAGTGGAAACCCGCTGCTTCCTGGGAAAGCCTCCAGGGGGTATCTACCTCCTTCCGATAACGTATCAGCTCCTCAGGCGGCAGCTCCTCAGATCATGTCCCTGCTTGTTCTGGTTCCATGGCTACATGCTCTGTGTACCTGCTCTTTCCTCTCCTTGGAAAGCACGTCCCCTTCGCAGGTGAGCTCATCATGACTTAATCCAGAACCCGCTGTGCTCCAAGGCCGCCTCAGACCAGCTCGCAGCCCTCTGCAGACCCCTTTCCTGCTACGCCTTCGCTCAATTGTCTGATTACCCGCCTGCCTCGCCCTGAAGATGGAGTGAGGTATGGTTTCTGTGAGGACTGGATTATAGTAATATTTGTGTTTCAGTGCCCAGCACACAGCAGGTCCTCAACTGATCCCTGTACAATGAAGCTGCATATGAAGGTGGAGGCCCCAGCAATTCCTAGCCCAGGCTAGTCCACTGTGAGGTGATCACCCAGCCTCCTCACACCCTCCTCTTCCTCACTATCAGGGTAGCTCAACACAGTATTCCTCACAGGCTTCTCCTAAGTGATCCGTCTTGGGAGGCTCAAAGATAACAAGGCTTGGAGATACCACTGAAGAAGGGCTTTTTCAAGCAAACAAGTCCCTAAGATAGGAACTCGGATGAGAGATGTAACCTCTGTGGCTAATACAAATGACACCACTGGTGCATCTCAAGTAATGCCATCTGCCCATGCCCTCTGCTTAACCCCTGGGTATTTCCAGGTATTCTAACAGTTGGAGCCCTCCGGGTCCTGTCTCAGTGTGGTCTCCGCACGGGGCACCAGCAGCAGCACCACCTGGGGACTTGTTAGAAATGCACATTCCCAGGCCCCGGG
Organism: Myotis lucifugus; assembly: GCF_000147115.1. Taxonomy (NCBI): domain Eukaryota; kingdom Metazoa; phylum Chordata; class Mammalia; order Chiroptera; family Vespertilionidae; genus Myotis; species Myotis lucifugus. The sequence continues at coordinate 1,267,628 of NW_005871247.1, forward strand.
CCCAAATGGGAAGTCCTGATCCAGGCCCGGGATCCATCTCAGCAAACCCTCCAGGGGTTCCCCGGGCCCTGAGGTGTGAGGACCGCTGTGTTCGACTTTGGCGAGACCACAGTACAGACCCCACAGTGCCTATTATTACAGTGCAAACTCGCCTGAGGAATGGAGCGCAGGTTCACAGGACATCCATCCGTCCTTCCGGGCGGAACTGTCCGGAGGGTGAGCATGCTCCAGGCCTGCGCTGTCACACGGCAGCTGTCAGCCACACGTGGCTGTGGGCGTTTGGAACAGGGACAAAGGGACTGAACGGACTTCTTACATTTAAATTGAAAAGTAAAGAGCACATGTGGCTAGTGGATGCCATATTAGACAGTGCAGTCCTAGAAGATGGCAAAACGACCTGAAAATCGCATTCCACCTCATTCCTAAAATCCTAGCAACAAAGATCTTTACATTAGATCCCTCGGGTGCCCACTTCTTTGTATCGCTTCCTCCTGTGTGGTGCCTTTACACAGCTCATGCTCAGTAAATATTGGCAATTGCCTGTGGGTTAACCTAGTTTTGTCATCTGTTAAATAGAAGGCATTTACGCACCGATTCATTCATTCAAAGATCTCCTGCTTATCTCTCAAGTTTGCTCTATCAATATAGTGCTTTGAAACACTTTTTGAAGCAGTTTGAAGCATGATGTAAAGTGGCATTATTCTTTCTGTGCCAACTTGATAGGCTTTAGGTGCACAGTGTGACCCCTGGTGCATTAGAACTGGGGGCAGTAACCCCCGCAGTGCTGCGGGATCCGCACGCATCATTAGGAATTATAGAAAAAGGGTGACAGACGTCAACCTCACACGCTGCTGAGGAATTGCTCTGTGGTTGCACAGCCCTCTCATGCATGCCGGGGTCACTTCAGGTAGATGAAGGGTCTCCTTTTTCAAGATAAATATGCATTTTCATCTTGCTACTTGAAACAAGGCACAGCCTGGCTCTTAGCTGTCCCTCATTAATGAGTTTGTATGTAAATGATTAAATCTGGGTCACAGAAAGACCATACCCCAAGTTTTATTTAAAATATGTCTATTAGCAGCTTAGCCAAGTCCAGACCGTCCCTGAACAACAAGGGCTCCTGCGGAAGGTGTGCACTGAAGCAGGAGGGAGGGCTTTTGCAAAGCTCTCCTCTCTCTCTCTCTGGCCGACTCTGCTGAGGCTCTCACTCTCACAGGAAGTTGCCTGGGAGTGTGACAGGGGCACTGAGCCCTCAGCAAGAACCTGGGTCTAAGACCCCACACAACCGAGTGACCCAGTTCTCCTGACCTGGATTCGACTGCCTCCCGTCTCCAATGATACCTGTCCTGCAGCTGTCATACCTGACCCTGGTGCCGCCTGGCCTGGGATTTCCAAGACTGAAAAGGCAGCTGTGGGTGCCTTGCTCCTTCGTGCAGGTGAGAGGAAACTGAGGAGGGCCTGGCATCCCTGGCTGGCCAGGCAGGTGGCTTGGCGCCGGGCATCTAAGTGGCAAGCAGCACTGCCTGGTGTGGATGGGGTGGCACGGGAGGCTGAGAGCCTGCGAGTGGCTGACTTTCTTTTCCGGCCCCACCTGGCATGACTGGGAAACCACTTGAAAGGTATGGAGGGCACAGGAGGGGAGCTGGGTTAGGGGTCCGAGGGAGTCTGGACCAAATCAAGGTTGAGACTCCAGGCAGAACTGAGGAGGAGAAATCTGACCAGGAGTTTGGTGTATGCAGGTTACCCTTTAAATTTAAATTGTAACCTGGGGGGAACTCGGACGTCATCTAGTCCATGCGGTCTCCCCTTGCCCGCCTCACCCCAGGTAGACATGACGATGCGCCCCACCAGGCCAGGAGCCCCTCACAGGCTTCAAACAGCAGCCAGGTGACAACTGGTGCTCCATCTGCATCCCAATAAGATCTCATGACCTTTCTTGGTCTGTATGAACCTGCCCACTGGATGAATGAGGAACACAAACATAATTCATTTAATCCTCACAACGCGATGAGAAGGGACCATTATTGGCCCCATGTGGGGGAGATGAGGAGACACCAGCATAAAGGGGTCAAGTACGTTCTGAGGGGCCAGCTGTCAGGTGGAGCTGGGCTCCCCCCGCGCCCCACTCCAGGCACGGTGCTCTGTGGGGAGGAGACTGGCCGGCTCCGCACAGACCAAACAAGCGCGTGCCTCTTGGAATGCTGCATCTGTAGATTCATGGAAGCCCGACATCTACAGGATATTAAAACCATCCTAAGAGACAATCATGGCAAAGGTGTAAGCATCTTTGTAAGCTTGCCAAATCCGAGCCTCAGAGCTTTTATAAAGTTTCAGAAATGTGGCTTACGGGGCAACGGTTTATGGTCAATTGCCTTTTGATCTCTCATGTGAAAAATATGTACTTACATATATTGCAGGAAACCTCACCACTTCCTAAGTGTCGGGCAAAAACACTAATTACTTGACTAATTAGACTGTGAAACTTCCCTTACAGATGGTAAAAATGGGCTATTCACCCCACAAATTTAGTTGTGACATACCACCAAAAAAATGTGGAAATGTCTCAATGGTTTTACTGTAGACAGCATGAACAATTTAAGCAAACCATATAAAAATAAATGAGAAACTAATGGAAATAGTCTGTTCTTTCAGAGGGGAAACACCGGGTCTGTGGGAGGAAGGAGCTAGTGCCGCAGGCCTGCCAGCGAGGGGCGGCGGTCCCGGCGAGGGAGGCCTGCCAGGCACCTCCTGGTAGGACGCCCCCAGTGAGTCCCCGGGCCAACCCGACTCGTGCTCCGTGGGCACTTTCTTTCCACTGCACTTGCTGCCGCAGGCTGAGGCGCTCGCCTCCGGTTTCCTCCCTGCTCTTCCAGTTGAGAGAGAAGCCAGGACAGTCTCCGTGAGCTGTGCGCACACTATTTCAGCCTGCCCCTGCGCGCACTGCCCACAGGGCCCAGTGAAATGGACTCTAGCACCAAGTCCTGCCGTCCGGGGCAGGAAGCGCCTCTGACCAGTGCGTGGTAACACTGCGGGGAGAGCCTGAGCACCTGCCCCCGCACCTGCCCACGAGCCCGCTGAGCGGGCGGGACACACTCACCAGCATCTAGGCTGCCAGTAGCTGCTGTCCAGCCCATGACGGGGGGGATGGCGCCCACCACGGCTCCGACCCACGTGTTGGCAATGCTGACCCTCTTCAGCGGGGTGTAGCAGCAGGTGTACAGGAAAATGTTGAAGAGCCCCAGGGCTCCTGTGAGGGGGTTCACCCCCCAGGTCAGAAGGGCGACTCCTGGGACAGCACAGCAAGCGGCAAAGGTCACAGCGAGCAGCGGGCTGCAAGAGAGCAGAGCATAGCAGTCACTTTCAGCGTGAACCCAGCAGGGATCGGAGCTGACGGGCAGCACCCACCCATCCGAGGAAGCCAGCTGGGAGCAGGGCTGGCTCCTTCCTGTCTGGGCATCTTCTTCATGAAACTGGACAATGTAAGGAAAACTGCCAAGTGAAGCTGCAATGGCAATGATGACCGCAAGCCTCATTCTCAACAGTCTACTTTTTCAGAGTACACTTTGTGCAGAATCTTGTGGAAGACTTTGAAGTGAACATAAATTGGATGTACTAGTTTCTGATAATATGCATGTTCATTTATTCTTTAAGAAACCTGAGGTCACTCCACCGCCCCCTCTCCCTACAGAAGTCAGGCCGGGGCCTCTGAGGACACCACTGGCAGGCTCCACACGGCGCCCACTGGGAGGCAGGAGTCACGGGTGTGCAGCTTTTCAGGGGCTCAGGTCTGGCAACAGCTAGTTCCCCAGGAAGACAACCTTTCTCCCCCATGGGAGGCAGCACCCTCCATTCCCAGGGCTGCAGGTTCCCACGGCCAGAGGGAAGCCCTGTGCTCCCAACCCTGCCCCTTGAGGAAAAAGACTATGACAAGTCAGGACTGGGAAGGGGGTTGGGAGATGAGGAGAGCGCCAGCTGGAATGCCCAGTGAGTCAGGAAAACATAACCGAGAGCTGGGAGGGGCTTGGAGAAGTCCAGCTCCCACTGGTGTGCTGAGCGCTGGGCCTGGAGGCAGCTCCCAGCAGATGGGAGTCTGAATGGAGCTGAGAGCCGACCAGGGACGCGCTGCTGTCCAGATGCTTGAGATGGAAGGCCCGTGAGCTACCCCGAGACTCCGCAGCACATGCAGTCGGAGGGAGAACTTTCTCTGTCCCGGCCACCGCTCCGAAATCTTGTCAGCTACTTCCTCAGCCCTCACTCGGCACCCTCAGTCTTTATTCTGTTCCCCACCCCCCAAAACCACTCCCACTCTGGGTGCCATTTCTGAATCCGCCTTCTGGCCCACTGTCTCCACTCCTGCTAGAGAAAGCCCTATAACCGACCAATTCCTCTCCCCTTTCTCAAGTCTCCAGATTCACCCTGGCCCCTAATGCCCTCAGCAGTGGCAAATATCCTCATCTTTACTGCCTGACCCTTCTCCCATTTTGGGGGGGAGGGGACACCATCTCCATTTTTAAAGATAAACTCTACTTTTGCTCTAATTTAATCTCCTCCCAAACCTGTCTTTATCTTCTATCTCCACTATTGGCCTTTTGCATCCTCTGAACAATTACTTTGTTCCTATTTCCCCCAAAGTTCTTACTGTCCCTCTTCAAACCCACACACGCTGATGAAGCGACTGCACAGGGCTCATGCCTCCAGCCTGGTTTCCTACCTGCCCACACCCCACCCCACCTCTCCCACCCTCTGCACAGGGCTCATGCCTCCAGCCTGGTTTCCTACCTGCCCACACCCCACCCCACCTCTCCCACCCTCTGCACAGGGCTCATGCCTCCAGTCTGGCTTCCTACCTACCCGCACCCCTCCTCTCCCACCCTCTGCACAGGGCTCATGTCTCCAGCCTGGCTTCCTACCTGCCCGCACCCCTCCTCTCCCATTCCCTGAAACGACTTCTCACTTGGTTTTCAGATATGGTGGGCGACATAATTTCTCAGAGTCAAGTTTAGGACGGTGCCTGTGTTGTTCCACCTCAAGTGTGCCCAGACTGAGATGGCTAAAAAGCAGTGCAAATATTATAACTGTTGTTATTCTTTCATAATGTGTTTTATAGCTTATAAGGACAGATTTCCCCCTTCCTATGGGATTCTACAAAGCAGGTTTTATTTTGGGTGGGAGAAAAATGTGGATCATAAACACTTTTATTTTTCCTCAGTTGGACCTTGTGTGAAAAAAAAAGGTTGTTCCTTCTTTCTCCAAGGTCTGTGGGAGCCAGTTGTATTCAAATTGTGAAAAGCGCCCTTAGAAAAGCACACCTGAATCTAATTTATCGTGATGGGCAACTGTATGTGGAAGCTTAATTTCTGACCCTCCTGGACATCACAGGAAATCATGGGGCTTACTTTTGGTGTGTAAACCAGTGTGCTCAGGGACACGAATAAGAACAGAGGAGGTTGGTGAGGCCTGCGGAGGACATGAGCACACCTCCCAGGGAGCAGGTCACTCCAGCACCAGCCCCTCACAGACCACCACCCCCTGGCCGGCCGGACCCTGGAACCTCAGGGCTTCCGCACGTTATGGGCAAAGGTGCGTCAGTTCAAACTCTGTGAAGTTTATTTTCATGATGCTTTATTTTTCCTAAAACATGGATTATAAAAGCAATATATGTTCATCTTGGAAACACTGAAACTATAAAAAAATCACAAAGAAGAAATTCTAAATTGGTTATTCAGGGAAACATATTGGTTTCTTTCTTTCTAGCCTTTTCTTAATAACATATCTACCTAAAAAATAACCGAGAACATACTGAATTGTGGTTTTGTTACTTACTTAATTTCAATATATCTTAATAATTTCCCCATGCCATTAAGAATACTTTTACATCATCATCATTAGTTACACAGTGGCCTATTCTAAGGCTATACCACAATTAATTCCATCTCTAGACTCTGTTTGGATACTTGGTATTTTTCCATTTCTTTACATAGAAAAAATGTTGGGAGGAATACCTTACAGACAGACTGCTATTCACAGAGCCGATCAGGATACATTCTGAGGGTAAGTTTCTAGATGTGCGATTGTTAAGCCAGACTTTAGGCATTTTGCACGTTTTAGGGGTTTGGACTTGCACCACCCATCTATACTCCGGAGTGTACACCGGTTTATACTCCACGGGCGGCATCACAAGGAGCCTGTTTCCAGGACCCGTATCAACACTGGGAATGGCATTAAACACAAAACAAAAATGAACCAAGTGAAGCCTGTGTATTGAGACAGTCTTGCCCTCATTTTACAGATGAGACACTGAGACTCACTAAGGAATAGCTCAGGAGCAGGACCTGGACTCAGGTCACTCGCTGGGTCCCTCATTTTGTCCAAGCTCCCCCAGTGGGGGGCACTGGTGCAACAGGACTTGCTGATTCACTTATTTTTTGGGTCTGCTGCGAGCTGGGACCTTCACCCAGCTGCCTTTAGCTGGGAGCAGACTCCTGTTGGGTTTGAAAGTTCCTTCAGCACTAGCTGGTTCGGCTCAGTGGATAGAGCATCGGCCTGCAGACTGAAGCGTCCCAGGTTTGATTCTGGTCAAGGGCACATGCCTGGGTTGCAGGCTCGATCCCCAGTAGGGGATGTGCAAGAGGCAGCCGATCAATGATTCTCTCTCATCATTGATGTTTCTATCTCTCTCCCTCTCCCTTCTTCTCTAAAATCAATAAAAATATGTTAAAAAGAAAATTCCTTCAGTTCACCCCATTGTACCGATAGCCTGACTTTCTACTGCGTTCCCTGAGATAAAAATGATTGGAAAGCACTAAAAAAGCCCGGATAGAATATGGGAGCTGGCAGACAGGTACCAGGCAGCAACAGTCGGGAGTGTCAGCAGAGGACATGGCAGCCTGGGAGACCGATGGACAGAGTGGGTGGAGGGTGCACAGGGAAGGGTTCCAGGAAACTAACCTGCAAACTGAGACCTAGCGGATGGGTGGGTAGGAGATGGGCAACAAGGGCAGAGAGGCGGGGTCCAGGCAGGGAGCCAGCAGGGCAGGGTCCACCCGCCTGGAGTGCAGTGTGGGGGTGGGGAGGGGCAGAGAGCAGAGGTCAGGAAGGCCAGGTCAGACACCTAACATTGCCTCTGGGCACAGGCAGAGCCAGCAGTTTTAACGAGGGGAAGAAAAGAGCAGACCTGCTTTTCAGAAGGATCGCTCCACCTGCCAGCACGGCCAGCAATGGACATGCATCGTCCGCCTCACAAGGGAAATCACGTCAGACATTTTGAGGAGAATCATGGACACACTGACACGCAATGTTTATCAAGTGCTAGCTGACAGGAACAGAATTCGCCCAGCCAGCTCTCTAATCTGCCATCTGATATTCCCAAATATGCTGGTGGTGCAGAGCAAGGCAGCAGAGCAGGCGCCCTTCCCTGGAGGCTCTTAGGTAGAATCACAGGTGGTGGCCCTGGTTTGCATTTTTAGATTGATTATTTTTGGCTCTATTTTATCTCTCCCAAGTCTTTTTATGAGGTGGTTTTAAAAAAAATATACATATATTTTTAATTGATTTCAGAGAGGAAGGGAGAAAGGGAGAGAGGGAGAGAGGGAGAGGGGGAGAGAGAGAGAGAGAGAGAGAGAGAGAGAGAGAGAGAGAGAGAGAAACATCAGTGATGAGAGAGAATCATTCATTGGCTGCCTCCTGCACACCCCACACTGGGGATTGAGCCTGCAACCCCAGTATGTGCCCTGACTGGGAATTGAACTGTGACCTCCTGGTTCATAGGTCAACACTCAACCACTGAGCCACGTCTGCTGGGCTTTTGAACAATTTTGTCATATTTTACAAGTTAACTGAAGCTCTGTCTAAAATAAGGTAGAGTACAAGAGTTAGATAAACAAAGGGCTTACCTTGATAAATGGCAGGATTTGTACATAATGAAAATATGTCAGTAATAGAAGCAAATTCTTTGTGAAACTGTAAGTAGGAGGAGGACTTGCAGAAATAATGGTTCTGGGACAAAGAGAAATGATATCGAGTGGATTACTTTTTCAAGTTTGATTTACCATGAAATCTTTGAATAAGGTGGTGATTAAAGTTAAGTTTAACTGTTTTAAAAGAAATCTATTCCTGATACAGAGATGAATGAGAAAAGCTCATTTCTTCCCTCAGTCCAACACAACTGACTCACCAAAGTCAGGGACAGAGCGCAAGGGACTGACGGCGATTTCATCAATGACTGATGTGGTATTTTAGCTCAACTACCCAACATGTATTCTTCCTCCCAATCACATGCTCAGCCCTTGATCAAAAACGCATTTGCTCCTCTATTCCTAAATGGGTAAGGAAAGTATCCCAAACCTGTGGAGAAAGAGAGGAAGACAGACAGACTGACAGACAGACTTACCCAGTTATTTCTCCATTTATTTATTTATTTTTTTAAATTCTCACATGAGGATTTTTTCCCAATTGCTTTTCAAAGGGTGGAAGGGAGGGAGAGAAACATAGATGTGAAAGACACACATCAACTGGTTGCTTCTAGCACGTGCCCCCACTGGGGGCAGGGGGCAACCCGCAACCCAGGTATGTGCCCTTGACCGGGAATTGAACCCCTTTGGTGCTTGGGCTGACGCTCCAACCACTCGACCACACCGGCTATGGCATTTATTCTTCATTTAAAATTTAAAAAAAATTTTTTTCATTAGCCTTTTTGTCCCTTTTACCATTTTAATTCCTTTTGCTCCTTTTACCATGTAAATTCACTTCCCTTTTCACATGCTACTCAAAGGTCTGATTTCTAGAGCAAGACATGAAGGCAGGCTAAGCAGGCTACCTGTGTTTCCTGGGCTGAGGGGAGAGGACTGAGCACAAACTTCTTGGTAGAACCCATGGTTCTAGCTAAGCGTGGTCCCTGGACCCACAGTGTAGCATCGCCTGGGAACCTGCTAGGAATCCAGGCGATGTTGAGGCTTGCTGAAGTCGGAGACCCACTGCACCCCATTACCAGTGTGATGCTGGTTTCAGCTGCCACTTCTGATGAGCTGAGCCCTCCACTGTCACTCCACTTCAATGCTGACTATGGCTGGCCTGGTAGGTCACCCACTTTCAGTTGTCTTTTGACATATTCCAAGTGGGAAGAACACAGGGCAGCAAACTAGTTCTGTTATCAGCTGAGGGACAACAGGTGTGTCCCCCCACTTCTCTGCTTCATCTGCCCTAATTTAATGTGGCCATACAGCTCAAAGTGCTGGGGCCATTCAAGGGTGAGATGAAGCAAGTGTGGCAAACCGTTAACAACTGCAGACCCTGGGTGGTGGGATATGGTGTTCATTGTACCATGTGTCTCCTGGAACACTTTCATAACAACAACATTCCGAAATGCTTTCATGTTCTTCATTAGCATTGCTATGTTGGGGCTGGCACGCAGTAGCCTAAATAAGCATGCTGAATAGGAAGTAGGTTGCTGGGGCCACGTTCTGACTCTGATGTTAGCTGGGTATGTAGAACCGGGCCACTTATCGAACCTCTCTGATTCTCGGGTTTCTCAATTAAAAAGTAAGGGATATATTAGGGCTCTGCTATTTGTCAAGACTGAAACCCAAATCAAACTGGCTTACACAAACAACTCAGTGACAAGACCACAGGGGAGGCGGGGTTCTACCCTATTTAGCTGTTTAATGTTAACAAGTTGGCGTTAGTTTCTTTATTTGTAAAATAGGAACAACTTACTACATAGTTAAAAATCAAATACAATAATGTAAATAAAGCAACGTAGTGTTCATTTGTTCATTCCTTCAAATTTCTCATTGCTTATATACTAGTAGTTAGCCATAATGCTAAGTGTGGGTATACAGCTGAGAACAAGATAGACAGCAAAGTTTAGTCTAGAAAGGAAGATAGACATTAAACAAATAAACACAAGTACTACAAACTCTCAAATGATAAACTCATCTATAAGAAAAAGAACAGGTGAAATGATACAGAATTATGTATTTAAATAGGGTGGGCCTATTTAAAGTTGGAAGGAAGTAGGGGCAGACAAACTTGAAATAAATTGTTTCCACTGATTTATTTTTTTAAACTCAAAAAGACTTATGAATAGATATTAGAATATGAAAAAATATATATACACTCAAGAATGTAATTTCTCAGTTATAAATTATAAATGATGGCTGTGAATTAAAATGGCAAAACTATTTTTATTTTCAATTATAACTTTAAATTAAGAATTTAATTTTATTATATCAAATTACAGAAAAATACACCAGCACGAGAACAGATAGACTGTCACATGCAAACTGTTGTTAAGAACACGGCTGCTCCTGCGTACCTGCAGCAGTTGCTGCGATGGCCTTCATTAAGAACAGAGAAGTTAATGTCTCTGAGTGGTTCTCCCTGGAGTTCCACTGGAGGAAATGTATAGAGGAAAGATCAGAAAAGCAGGTGAATGGGGCATGATGACATTGCAAAAATATTCTAATTTTTAATAAAATAGAATAAATGTGTGAATAAAGAAAACAGTTCTATTTGGTGGGGAGTGGGAAATGGTGGCAGAAAAAATATCTAATAATTTTCTTGAAGTAAAAAAACAATTTATATTCATTCACTCACTCATGCAAATAGGTTTATGGCTCATGCTGAGGGTTGAGTGATGACCTATTTCCAACTCATATCCAAAACGGAATTACTTTTTAAATTGCGGTATCTTCCCACCGAGCATCAATGCCCGAGATCCTTCCCCGTCCGCCTTTCCTGCCCAAGGCGACTGCGGGAAAGAAACTAATAGACTATGAGGGAGGAGAAATTTGTCAACACATTTCTATGAATTATTTATTCCTCTTTTAAAACATAATATTTCTTTGCTTACTGAACACCAATCCTTAGTAGCCTGATCAAAGTGGAATTTTCTATAAAAATTAGGAACAAATGAGAATAAACATACAAATTTTTAAATTTGATTTCTATTTATTGAACTTAATAAATGTAATTTAAATTACCTGACTTTTAAAATAACTTGCTGGGGAAATATGGCCTTTCTGTTTAAGCAACGTGTCAGAGAGGGCTAGGAAATGTTATGTTAAACCAATAAAGCTTTATATTGTAAGCAGCTCTACAGGTAATTAGTTTACACAAAAATTAATCTCATACTTCTGGCTCATTATTTCAGCACAAATGATTTTTTAATTACAAAATAAAATTTCCTTTCTTCAAAAACAAAAGAAAACCCTAAACCTTAATCAAACCGAGCTAACTGAACTTTAATTTCATGTGTAAATTTGACATTTGAGTTTTGGCTTGAGTTTTTGGGGAAAGTCTCTAAAGATAACTATTCTAAAAACATCTCCCCAGACTCTTACTTAGGAATCTTCTATTTCTGAAGAAGTCTCAAGTGATAGGTACTGCAGGCAGCAGAGGACTGATGGAAATTTGTAATTTAAGGAATGTAGGAAGAAAGAGAGGACATGAAATATATTTTAAAAGAAAATTGATTACAGCAATGCTTGAAAAGCTATCAATTACATAAAAAATGATGGCAACCTGCTTAGAAATTAAATTAAACGTCTAAACATGTTAAAAGAAAATTCAAGAATAAGGAAGTATTTTGGGCATGATTATATTCAGAACATGGGGACTGTGCATTATATTAGAAAAACTTTCTTCAAGGAAAAAAACAAAGCAGGTCTGAGCTGATGAGTTTTTTTAAAATTACAAGCATCTTATTACTCTAAGAGGGAGATAAAAAAAAAAAAGCTACGATGACACCCCGCTGCTGACCTCTGAGGTCCAGCCTTCTAATTCAGGAGGAAGCGATGGTGACTCTTGATGTCTATGACATCAATTCAGTTTAAATTTTGGGTCAGCAATGCACAAAGACTCTGGGATTCTCAGAGGGGACTCCCATCATTCGATCCACCCATGACAGTCGTCTCCAGCCAGTGGTCCAGTCTCAGGGATTCCTCCCAGCGCCTGGCACTTGCTCGGGACCACCTCCGGAGGCCTCTACTGTCCCAGCTCCGTGACACCTGCCGCAGGGAAGCACATTCGTTTCCATTTCCTGGCTGAGCCAGATGGTTTAATTCTCTAGCTCTCTCCCTTTTAATTTACAAGATTCTATGTAAAAAAGAAAGCAGATCAGTTCACCTACATAAAATGTTGGTACAGTAACTCCATCTCCTGCACCCACTCAGAACTGGGCCTTGGTGTAGGGCAATGTGTGCAAACACAGACATCACAGGGCCCAGGCTGGCGATAGAAAGGAGTAAAAAGTGGGCCTACTGAAAAAAATTAGAGTGGTGAGGACTGTGGGAACTGCTATTCAGGTTTGGCTGGCAGATACCATGGAGGAATGTGCCAAGAAACCCAGAAATCTGGGGTTTTATGTTAAACTTTTCTATTTTTAAATGTTGGCAAATGTAGAACAGCACAGCAGGCCAAACAAAAAGTGCCTCTTCAGGACTTGGCCCGCTGCTGCGCCCTGCAGCCCTGGTCCAGGTGCCAGAGCTCCCTGCGCCCTGCACCAGCCCCTCTGCCCCAGAACTCACGCAGCCTCCCCACCTCACCCCCCAACAGTCCCCTGTCTTTCCTGGGAGCATTTCCTCCTCATCCTCTAAGAATCAGCCTAGATACCCAAACAAGACCTCCCAGAATGTTTTCCCTGGGCCATTCTGCTCCCCGCCCTCCACACACCACCCCTTTAGCGCCTGTACTGTGCACATCTCTCAGTCCCTGTACCCAAGACGGGCCTGGAATGTTGCTGAAACAAACCTTAACCAACCATGCAAACGAAAGCACTGTCTTCAGACTCACCAGCTCACATAACACCGGTCAATGAGAAGAGCATTTGATCATCATGTTACTGAAAAGAGAAGGAACTAAAGTGATAGGACAGGGGTGGGCAAACTTTTTGACTCGAGGGCCACAATGGGTTCTTAAACTGGACCGGAGGGCCGGAACAAAAGCATGGATGGAGTGTTTGTGTGAACTAATATAAATTCAAAGTAAACATCATTACATAAAAGGGTACGGTCTTTTTTTTTTTTAGTTTTATTCATTTCAAACAGGCCGGATCTGGCCCGCCGGCCATAGTTTGCCCACGGCTGTGATAGGACATTAGACCAAATAGCTCTGGATTAGTAAAAGGTGTTTCTGCTACAACTTGTTTCTCAAGTGGTTACAAATGATCAATTTAGTTACTATGATATGATAGGTAATTCTTTATATTTATTAAAATACCTGACTATTTTATGGTTATAAAAAGGGTCATGAGAATTGAAGAACCTCCATCTCAGTATTACTGTCAACAAATGCTCACAAGTCACGATGCTTCAGAATAATCACACATGCTCTCTCTTCTCTGATCTGAGAGGGAGATGCCATTCGGTGCTCCTCTCCTTCACCCCCCATGACAACTAGGCCCAGCTGACGTGCACAAAACCTTCTCGTTGACTCTTCATATTGTGGCTCATAGCCTTGAAAGATTTCACTTTAAGGACAAAGTTCTCTATGTCAGCACCACTACGATTTAAGTCGAGATCAAATTTGTTCTTCCTGCCACTTCAAATGACTGGCTACCAGTAAAAACAGAAATTCCTATACTTATAAAATGTTTATGTTCTTATTACATTTGCAACATATCCACACCAGGAGACTAATCACAACAACCTCAGGAGCGGTGCCGAGCAGCAGCCTGGCCCAGCACGTCTGCGAGGCCAGTGTGACTGCTGATGACTAATGTTCACGGCTCCCCTGCAGCCCGCAAAACGTTTACATTTGCTTAAGTGCTTACTGGTAAAACCTTCAGTAAATTTGAAAAATGTCTCCTGCAAATCCCTATAATACTTAGGCTAAACCCTATGCTTTGCGTTAATAATGCCAGCTAAATAATCCATTTCATTTTGAAAACTCAATCTTCGTCACTCATTGAAACTCCAGGTAGTGGCCGACCCCAATTCCAAGTGTTTAAATTTCTCCTCTAAGTAACCTTTCACTCTGCCTTATCGCTCTATCTCCTGCTTACAGCCCACACCCAAAGCTCAGAAGTTATGCATCACTCCCATCTGATCCATTAAGTTGGAAAAACTAATGCTGACATGTATTATTTCCCTGTCAACATCACCAGGCTGAAAAATAGCTAATCAAAGGAGACGTAATCAAAATAAAGATGTTTTAAAATAACAAGGAAGATGGCCCAGCGCAGGCCCCTCCTCGGGAAGCTTTCCCTGGCCAGGCTGTCCTGGCCTGCCGTCTCTTTCTGACCTCCCAGAGAACTCCGTGTTTGTGCCAACTCGTTCATTTCATTCACTACGTGTTTATGGGCTCCTCTGTCCTGTCTGCTAAGCATTTTATGCATCTGGCTAATTTTTTCACTGCGATTATGAGCCTTCTGAGCATTATAAAAACAGAACTGACAGTGCTGGTAACATTATAGGTAATCAATACATTCTTAATGAATTGAATTAGACAAGGGAATTATTAATTCTAAAATATATAGGAGACATTAAGCCTTGACATTCTTAAGAAAGATTAATATTAATTAGGATAGACCAGAAAAAAGGTTATTACTTAAAAAAAATACATGTGTAAAATACATTACAAATTTAAGTCTGAGGGACCTCAATTTAGATAAAGATGACAGACCAAAAACAGAGACACAAAACAGAAAATTTCCACTTTGAAAGAACCAGGACATAGTCCAAATTTCCCACGAACTGCAGGGAAGGCTGAGAGAGGACACATACCTCTGTATGTCCGAGGCAAAAGAGGACTCAGTTAATTTAAGAATTTCTACCTTTGACTGCAAACCACGGAAGAACTGGATGTAAAGTGTGTGTACTGGGGTGGAAGCTGGATCGTAGCTGGAAATATGGGGATAAGTGAGTCAGGGCCTGAGACCACACCTGGCTGAGGGCGAGCTCCCCTCCGCAGAAGCAGCCCTGGCAGGGGCAGGGGCAGCCTTGGGTACTGTCCCCACACCCTTTCCACTGCCACATGCACCGGGATGAAATGTCTGGCCCGAGCCCGAGCCATCCCATTGTCTCTCACAGGCTTTGGAACGGGACAGAGGACTCAGCTGGAAGACCTTGGGGCTACGGCCGAGGCCACCATGTTGATGATGCGTCAGTTTAAGTGAAAGTGGGTCAGAAGAGCCAGTCAGAGAGAGAAGAATGAAGGGCAAGTACAGAGAGAAGCAGAGGTGCACAGTGAGCGGGAGGCTAAACTGGAATCAAGGAATGGTGCGCGGGCCACTCCTTCCAGTAGCCTGCCTACAAAGAGAGGAGAACAGGAGAAAGCTAATTAGTAGTCGTTTCTCAGGACGGGGGACCACTTGTTCAAATACTGTCTGAAGAAAAGGACCCACTGGGGCTGTGGGGCTGAAGAGGCACCGAGAGACCCCAGGGTGAGGCTGAGCTGCACACCTGCTCCAGGCAAGCTGGGCCCAGGTCTCAGGCACACAGAACGTAAGGCAAAAACGGGCCCCACAGGCCCATGGGCCCCCACAACTTCCAAAACAGGTGTTAGATTCTTGCAGCTATAATCTTAGGGAGAACTAGTGGGGACATTCACTTGTACCTACACCTCATTCTCACCCGTCCCCAGGGCCACCCTAAAACTACTAAATCCTTCTTATCCCATTAGCCAAAGCTGCGAGTACCACAGAGCTTCCTGAGGTGGAGCAGTTCGAGGAATCGGGTGCCAGCGTGATACACAGGGTGAAAGGAAGGAAGTTACTGGTGAGGATGTAAAAACGGCAGAGAAATGTGAGGTGTCAGACAAACCACATCTGGATTTTGCCCGTGACTAGTCCTACTACCATGCACATGTCCATTCTGCCAGCAGCGGGGCCCTCCGGCTAGGCTGCTGTGGTGCTTACGCTCAGCCGCAGGGCCCTGGGAGTGGTTTGGCTCCAAGTGTACAGGATCAGGCCTGGGGTGAGGAGCCAGGCCAGAGGCAGAGCAGCACCACCCTGAGTCTCTGGGGCCCTTCTCTCCAGACGTCCTCAGCTGCAGACGCTGGAGCTAGTGGTGCCGAATGTGCCTGACTGACTCCGAGCTTCTCCCCGTGCACCCGGGGGCTTCCGGAGCGATGTGAGGGGCATGAGCTCCAATCCACCAAGTGGCCCCAAGCCATTAAAGGCTGATAAATAATTCTACCACCCAGGCCCAGAGCTGACGTAAAAAGCAGAAAGCCATGGGGTCAAGTGTTTCCATAGGAATCCCATTTGGTAAATGGAAGCTGCAGAAGGATGTTTCTATTAACCACCTGCAATCATAGTAAAACCCTAGACTAGGCAGAGTAACTGATAACTTCGTGTCCCTGCAAAGTCAGGATGAGTTAAAATCTGAAAAAGCAGTATTTCCCCAGGTAGTTGACAAGGGAGACCATTTTTTCCTCCCTCCCTCCCTCCCTCCCTCCCTCCCTCCCTCCCTCCCTCTCCCATTTTCCTTATACTGTGATAGTTTATTTTTTTTAAATATATTTTTATTGATTTCAGAGAGGAAGGGAGACATCAATAATGAGAGGGAATCATTAATTGGCTGCCTCCTGAATGCCCCACACTGGGAATAGAGCCCACAACCGGGACTTGTGCCCTGACCGGGAATCAAACTGTGATCTCCTGGTTCATAGGTAGACACTCAACCACTGAGCCATGCAAGCCGGGCTACTGTGATACTTTAGACATACAGAATTGGCATTTTATGTAGGCAATAAAGAGATAAAGTACTGCCCTCTGAATTCTCCTTGGGAAAATGAAACAAATTACAATGTAGTTTCATAGATTTTATTCTCATTAAATGGCATTTTAGTTGTAAAGATTTTCCCCTTTGAGTCTCAAAAAATTATAGAAAATTTATGTTGCCTAAATATAAAAGGTATGTTTATATTGTAATTGACTATTTCAAAAACAGTCAACGACCTTACTATTCCTTTATTATATACTAGAGGCCCGGTGCACAAAAATTTGTGCACTCGGTGGGGGGGAGGGGTCCCTCAGGGGATGACCACCTGCTGGCTTAGGCTTGCTCCCCGGGGGATTGGGCCTAAGCGGGGAGCAGGCCTAAGCTGCAGTCGGACATCCTTAGCGCTGCTGAGGAGGCAGGAGAGGCTCCCACCACCACTGCTGTACTGGCAGCCATCAGCCTGGCTTGTGGCTGAGCAGAGCTCCCCCATGTGGGAGCGCACTGACCACCAGAGGGCAGTTCCTGCATTGAGCGTCTGCCCCCTGGTGGTCAGTGTGTGTCATATTGACCAGTCATTCCCAGTCTTTCTGCTGTTAGGGTCAGTTTGCATATTACCCTTTTACTATATAGGATAGAGGCCTGGTGCACGGGTGGGGGCCGGCTGGTTTGCCCTGAAGGGTGTCCCAGATCAGGGTGGGGGTCCCGCTTGGGTGCCTGGACAGCCTGGGTGAGGGGCTGATGGCTGTCTGCAGCTGGTCACACCCCCTTCAGGGTCGGGGTCCCCACTAGGGTGCCTGGCTAGTCTGGGTGAGGGGCTGACGGCTGTTTTCAGGCTGGCCGGCGACTGAAGCTCCCAGCCTCTCCTTTTTTTCTTTTTTTTTTTTTATTCTGGGATTTATTTACTTTCTATAATTGAAACTTTGTTGCCGTCACTGGAGCTGAGAGCTGGCTCTTGCTCGCTCCAGCTCTGAGGCCACGGCCTGCTGGAAGCAGGTATCTGGGGTTTGTTTAGCTTCTACAATTGAAACTTTGTTGCTTTTGGAGCTCAGAGCCGGGCCGCGGCAGGCGGGGAACCTTGGCTTCCTCCATCACTGGAGCAAGCAAGCCTCCTGCTCGCTTCAGCTGCGTGGCTGCCGGCTGCCATCTTTGTTGGCGGTTAATTTGCATATCACCCTGATTAGCCAATGGGAAGCGTAGCGAAGGTACGGTCAATTACCCTTTTTGTCTTTTATTAGATAGGATTAGAGGCCCGGTGCACGAATTCGTGCATGGGTGGGGTCGCTCTGGGTGGCCTGCAGGGATCAGGCCGAAACACGCTGCCCAACGCCACCTGCAGCTCCTACCTGCTGCTCCTGCTCATCCTGGCCCACTTTGCCTGCCGCAAGGCTCACGCCCAATCGGTCCCGATCGGGAGAGGCTCACGCTGCCACAGCAGCTCTCGCCAGCCATGAGCCCTACATCTGGCGCCCTCCCAAGGGATGTAGTCTGCAGGATTGGGCTGAAACCGGCTCTCTGACATCCCCTAAGGGGTCCCAGATTGCGAGAGGGTACAGGCCAGACTGAGGGACCACACCGGTGCACAACTGGGTTGGGGAGGGACCGAGGGAGGGCTCCAGGCATGTCCGGCCCATCTCGCTCAGTCCCAATTGGCCAGACCCCAACAGCAAGCTAACCTACCGGTCAGAGCATCTGCCGTTCGGTTTATTTGCATATTACCTTTTTATTATATAGGATATTCAATGTCAGTTTCTCCATCATCTGAAACAATATGAACAAATGGCAGCAGCCCCATCTAAGGAGAGGCAGGCAGCCCAACACTGGCAATCAAACGTGATGGGCCAGATGCACATGCACCTTCTGAAGAGCTGCAGTCCACGGAGTTTGTTTAGGTCAGTCCTAGGATGTGTATTATACTCAACATTTCCTACAGTCTCCTGATGTCATCCATAAAGGACACATAAGGTTATGTGTATACAATTCCAGAAAGGAAGAAAAAAAAAACTGCATCCACTAAAGTTAGAGAATCATTGAGTTACGTAAATAGGGGGAACAAAAGGAAAGTCTATATTTAGTGGCTGAGCATTCACAGCTCCTGCTGTTGGCCTGACTCTCGGGAGGAGATGGAGAATTCTAAAGGGTGCATTCCTGCAGGGTTCTCGCCATTTTGCCTGATTAACCTCGAGTACTTTTGCTGTGTTGGTTGTGAGGATTCGACTGGCTTGGGCTGCGTCTCCTCGGGGTCAGTTTCTCATGTCCCCTTTGCTGTTCTGCCTTATGATGAATTTTGTGGTCCCTATATAAAGAGCTTCAGAATTTAAGGAAGGTGGACACACATGCAGATGGTACAGAAATACTCTCTAAGGAACAAATGTTGCAGAGGAGGGAAAAGGCAGAGGCTGGGGGGGGAGGGGCAGAGTTCATTTGTGGAGACTGGTGATCCACGGGAAAGGTGTTGGAAAGCAGACACAATTTAACTGAACTTGTAGGCAACAGGGGCCAGCCTCGGTTCTGAACTGATGGACTGCAAGACTTCACCTTTGCCGTGTCCACCTGGTCCAAGCTGTCATGAGCTCCCGCTGGACCTGAGGCAGGTCTCTGCTCACTCCTGGGGCCCCGCAGTCCCTGGTGCAGAGCATGCGCTCTCTGCCTTGGCAGAGCTCCTGCAGTGTGGTGATCAGAGCAGAGGACACAGACGGGACCAGTGCGCTCAGGGGTGCTCCGACACGGCGCTCAAGGAGCAGAGACAAACACCCACCACCACCTCACCCGAGTATGGAGACAGCCGTCCCTTCAGAGGAAGGAGCACTCGGCATAAAGCCCAGCCAGGCAGTGAAAGGGCAGGTGAGCACACCTGACGGAGACGAGAGAAAGCATGGCCCTTCCATGACAACACCAGCAGTTCCACTCAGTCACAACGTAAGGAAGAGGATGAATGAGAAAGGTGAGCAGAGTGGGGATGAGGTGGGAAGGATGGGAAGGATCAGACCCTGAAAGGCCTGCTATGATACGGTGAAGAATTTAAAATAAGTATTTTTCTTAAATATATTAAGGAAACCCCAAAAGTTTTAAGACAGAAATGTGATCGTTTAAGGAACCCCTATCTGCCAGCTGAGTGGGAGGGAGGAGAAGGGTTCCAGAGAAGGAGAGGCCCGGCTGGGATGCTGTTGTAACAACCAGCAGAGAACTGCTGATGGTCCGAGACTGCAGCACCGGCCAGGGCGCAGACTGCGGGTGACAGAGGGGCTGAAAAGACATGGCTGTAGGATAATCAGGTGAAGGGTATAAACAGAAAAAACATCCAGAATGACTTACAGGCGCTCGACTTTCTAATGTAAATTAACAAGAATATAAGGAAAAAGTCTGGGGGAGAACATGATGAATTGGGATCTATATCATGGAATCTGAGATGCCGACAGGGGCTTCCCCAAAGAGATTTTTACAGGGTCCGGGCGGTCTGGGCTGGAGGTTCAGCAGACAGAATGTAGTGTCTGGAGGGAGTGAGATGAGAAGGAGGCCGAGGACCACCAGCAAAGGAGCAGGAAGCGGAGGAACAGAAAGGAGTCTGGGAAGGCATGGCCAGGGCGGCTCATTCTTCCTCATCCTTTGGTTCAAGTTTTAAGACATCACGCCCTCCCAGCTACCCCTGACTCCTCAGTCTGGGTTAAGTTCTCCGTCTGTGCCCCCCGTCACTTGGCAGCCCCTATCCTGGTATTCACCACCACACCGCTGGTGTCTCGCGCAGGCCTGGCTGGCAGGCGCACTAAAAACACGCACTGCTGAGTGGAGGAACCTTTGCAGGCACTCAGGGTCCTCAAGCATGCGCACTGCCGCCTCCTCAGGTAACGCTAAGAGGATGGAGACCGTCTCCTTTACCTCTGAGGAAGCTTAGCAACTAGCACACTTCTCTACAGGGACAACACCCTCCGTAAGCGCCCGCTGAGGACAGCAGGAATGAAGACTCAGGAACCGCCTACTTGCCACTGCGTGGCTGGGCCCACTCAAGCATGACAATGCAAACATGTAACTTTTCCTCTCCAAGCTCTCTGGTTTGCCAAGTGTTTTGCTTTCTTCCCCCTAATCTGAATTGCCTGATAAACATGGAAATGTTTATTTTAAAGCAAATTTTGAAAACAGATAACAGTTCTGTAAACAACGCTACATTTCTCTGGAGTTTGAAACCCATTCTTCAACAATGAACTTTTATTTACAGGATTTTATTGCTTTTACTGTTATCCCTACAATAATGTTATATATGAGAGGAACATGGTTGGAATTTTGACCCCTATATGTGAGAAAGTGGTGGTGTGGAAAGATTAATTCAATGGCTTGCCCATGCTTAGAGTCACATAACATTTTTAGTTACCATATGAAGAATATCTGAAGACTGAGATGTTTTCTAGTACATACATTTTTAAAAGTCCCTAATTAACTTCCTCCAGGCACCAAGTTAAAATTGGATTACACCAAATCTGACTGTCTGATAAGAAGGTGAGCTTCTCTGATACTCATCCTCATTACATTACACGAATGTGATTTCTTCAGTGGGTTTCCTCACCTTCAATATAAGTTCCCGATATGTGACATAAGCAATCTCAGGTGTGTTCTTTGCCAGAGAATAAAAGGGAGCTCTAAGCCTAACTTTTCTCAAAACAATCATTCAGAGCCATGACATTTTTGCCAGAAACATCCAAACAAGTCAGTTGATCTTACTAATCTTTTCCAATTTATAAGAAAACATAAAGATATTTATTGAGTGTCACTTTTAAAAAGCAATTTAAAGACGTCTGCATTGCATTGTCTACCTACAAACTGATTTAGATACATCATACTTTCCATTTATGTATTTCTTCCTCTTTTGTGCAAAATAAGCAATTGGAGTTTGTATGAAAAAGCCTTAAAAATAAGAAATTCTATGATTATAATCATCACCATCAGGTGGCATATAGTTATTATCCAAACTGGACACTGCTGAGAGGGAGGGGGACGCTATCAATAATTCTGCTGGGCCCAGCTGGCGTGGCTCAGTGGATGAGTGTCGACCTATGAACCAGGAGGTCACTGTTTGATTCCTGGTCAGGGCACATGCCAAGGTTGTGGACTTGATTCCCGCTGTAGGGTGTGCAGGAGGCAGCTGATCAATGACTCTCTCATCATTGATGTTTCTGTTTGTCTGTCTGTCTGTCTGTTTTTTCTCTCTCTCTCCCTTCTTCTCTGAAATCAATAAAAATATTAAAAAATAATAATAATTCTGCTGGGACAACAGGTGTAAACCAGGACTCTCCTGAGCAAATGCAAATGTATGGCCAATAGATTGAGCACATTTTACAATCACATCATGTGGCACAGCACTCATCCTACATCATCTCTTAGATTCCAGCCGTCACCTGATACACACGTAACACTGCATCTCCTCTTCCTTCCACTGTCTCACTTTGACCTGAGACCAGCTGCTTGAGATGCATTTTTGGGCTGCTATGCTTGGCCAATAGCCTCCTATTCCTCCACTGTTTCAGGGCCATAGATGGTTCTCACTAGGAGCTGTTTGCTCTTTGATATTTTTTCTCTGGCTTGCACCAGGATGGCTTAGAAATCTGCTATTTCATTGGTCTACAGGAATTCAGGAGGACATTCTTCTAATATCCTCACCAAGTGTCCCTTATTTTTAAGGGAAATCTCAGACCAACTAGTCCAGGCACAAGTTTCTTAAATAAAAATTTTCAAAGTAAATTGCATTCACCTGAAAAAGTTAATGAACTATATTTTCCCCCATAACTGTCTATAAATGTCTTTAGAATGAAAAGAAACCAAGCTATGTACAAAGGCTGAAATGACAAGACTTTCAAAGATTTCTTTCCCAGACCTACTATACTACTGTCCATCAACAATGACAGGGACTCACATTTTACATGCCAGATTGTAAATGACGTCTGTGAAGTTGTATAGATTCAACAGGCATACCAGCCCAAGTGAAATGGGGCCATAAACACCAAAAAAAAAAAAAAAAATTGAAAACAAACTGGCTATCCTGTGCGCTTAAATGTTCAATAGCCACTGTGAATGTGAGAGCCACCAAAGCTGAGAAATAAATGTTAACGGATAGTCTGTAAGACTTTCTAGTGCATCCCTACAGCCATCTACTCTGTGTAGTGACAGTAATTCACTGTTTTATAATACACACTAATATAAAGTCTTCAGTTAGTGTAAGACTTCTGCCCCAGACTCTTAACATCTCCTTGTACACATTTAATAAAATACATCCTACATATAAAAGTAAGTTTGAGTCTGTTTCCCAGGCCTATAGTTTGCTCTATAAAACAGCAATTAAGGTTATCATGCAAACAAAAAGGTGAAGTTAGGAGACTAACAATTGTACCGTAGCCTCGTCTTCGACCATCCCCAGGCCACATGCTGCCCTAGAAGTGCTGTGCACTCTGCTCTCCTGTGGGCAGGAAAGGACCACACTGGGCAAAGTAAGGTGAGCTCCTAGGAGTACGGCTGGCTTTCATCTGATCATGCCATATGCCTATGGACCTCTTGCTGGGTCTATCCCGTAATCCCACTGGTTCTGAAGAAGAGGACAATGTGACTGAGGAAAAGTCACTGAAAAGAATTTCCAAAGAAGTAAGAACCTACTCGTGACTTCACCTGTGGCGAGAGCAGCTTTTGGCATTTGAGATGGGTTACAGAATTTGCATTCTCCCACCTAAAACAACTTGTCTCAAATAAAAGTACTGTGATATTTTCTAACTATAATCACAGCAGGAAGCGTTATTTATATTCCGAAAGGGAAATAAAACATAAGTAGATGAGATTTCTGTTCTTACATATTTTCATCTGGCTTTATTGCTCTTTTCAATAAAATGGTATTTTAAATTCATTTAAGAACTATATGGCTAAAAACAGTTAATATTAAGAACCATTTTTACAGACTTACTGACTATACCTGCATTTGTTTCCTGTATTGTGTTAGTTAACATGTGTGATTGTTTGACCCCCAATAGATGGGACGCTCCATGAGGGCATTGCCTGGACACAGGAAGAAAGGCCTCACTGACTTAGTATAAACCACTTAGCTCTTTTTATTCTTCTCAGCTTATGATAATCTATTAGATTAAAAATATTTTAAATGCCAGTTTCAAGGCCTCCAGAAAGTAAAGGATTTAATTATTAATCATTAGTGATATTAAAATATTTATATGCCTTTTAGTTCTACGTAATTGAATTCAGTGAAAAGGAGAGTAATGGAGGCAGTAATTTACTTGGCATATAACAGCATTATCCGTTTATGTGAAAACATAAGGCTTCAGACATTACTTTCTTCTGTGACCCCATATGGACGTGTTGGAAATCACTTGTGTTAACGGAATGATTGTACTTACAGCCACTATAAGTGAAAGCAGTTCATGTCTCAAATTTGAACTGAATAAGAAGTCTACTGCATGAGTTACCCCCACAACAAAACTGTAAATCTTAGATCCACTCTAAGTGCTCTATACATTTTGGTTAGAGTTAAGAGTACTATGTATCCAAACCGATATGTCCCTTTGGGGTGTGTTATTTTCAATTCCCGACTCAAGGCAAAGACCGGGGAATGATTTGGGATGAATAAGCAAAGGGATGTTCTGCAATGTGAGACTTGAATTCATGATTTTACCTGATCTGCCCACGAACCAGAGGTCTGTTCTTTGTCCTATTCATGTTTGAATCAAACGGCACCTCAAAAAACTGCAAAGAAGTTGAAAAAAGATAAAAAGTATTAACTATAAAGTGAAACAATTCTCTTCTGCTTTAGTTCTATAAATTTCCCACAGTAAATATCCACAGTGAATTCCACTTAACTTTGATGGGACACATTAACCCTCTTGGTACTGTTTGGAGGAAAAGTTCCTGGAGAGACGCATGTAAACATTATCTGCATTAATTGTCAGGAATACACACAGGCCCTCTGTTATCCACTTTGAAACCATGTAA
Organism: Myotis lucifugus; assembly: GCF_000147115.1. NCBI lineage: Eukaryota > Metazoa > Chordata > Mammalia > Chiroptera > Vespertilionidae > Myotis > Myotis lucifugus. The sequence goes on from NW_005871247.1 coordinate 1,292,260, forward strand.
ACATACAGTTGCGTGCCTCAAAGCCACCATTTCAGGTTGGGAGAGGGATACTTGCAAATGTTTGACATAAGCATGGTTTTGCTACTGCTCTATTTGGAAGTTAAATGTGACTGAAAGATGTACCCAAGTGCCAAGCCTACACGGGTGAACCATGATGGCCACGTTGTGTCAGGTTAGCTAAGCCGGACTACGCTGCCCAGAATGCCGTTCCTGTTTACCTGTAGCTCAGGGACAGCCACAGGGGATGCTGCATGAGACCTGGCAGGTGGGAAGCAAGCGGCAGCCGTGTTTACACAGGGAAACTGGGGTAAGGTCAGGCACTATTGCAGCTCACACACACGCGTGGGTCTGCTGTGTCGCCTGCAGCACTGAGGCTGCAGCCTCCCCAGCTCTGACCAGATCTCAGGCTTCCAATAATCCCTGCTCGTCCACGTCTCCCTATCTTGGGCCGAGTCCCCGTGCTGCTCCATGAAGTGCATCAGCTCTTCTGCAGTCCCTGTATCATCCAAGGTGCAGGCTTGGAAGCTTGAGAAACACACGGTTCCATTTGTTCTCATGAGTTTCAGCTCACCTTTGCAGGCTGCAGTCGCTCTCGCTTTCCTCTGCTTTCCTGATGATGGCTCTGCTGACATCAGACCAGCACCAGGTACAGGTCCAACAACATTGCAGAGACCGCCCGCCTCTCAGGACCACATCCCTCACACCACTCCTTGTGGTCCTGACCCTCTCATCAAACCCTAACTGATACAGGCTTCTTCCCATACTTTCAATAAGGCCACTATTTAAACATATTTAACTTCTCAATATGTTCATCTTATATAATGTTCTAAATGGCAGGCTTCCTGAGATATGTGAATTTATATTCTTTTTAAAAAAATATGTTTTTATTGACTTCAGAGAGAGAAAGGGAGAGATAGAAATATCAATGATGAGAGAGAATCATTGATTGGCTGCTTCCTGCACACCCCCTGACTGGGGATCGAGCCCGCAACCTGGGCATGTATCCTGACCAGGAATCGAATCATGGCCTCCTGGTTCATAGGTCAATGCTCAACCACTGAGCCACGCCAGTTGGGCTGAATTTATATATTCTTGTTAAAGAGAGCAATGCAAATAGTTACTCAAGAAGTAATTTGTTAAATAAATCATCAGTGCAAAAATATGTATGTTTGCAAATCGCCTTACATTCATTTAAAAATAATACATAATTTATGTGTTAAAACATTCTTTGCCTGTAAGAATATTTATTCCTTACTGAATTAGTTCAAGTTACATGTAATTAAAATGTTCTGTCTGCTGACACTCCCTCCCTTCCCAATATTTAAACACATTCTATAGGTATTTCAAATACCTATAGGTATTTCTTTCCTTCCTGAACATTAACTCAATTTCACAGAACTAATGAGGATTGCAATGAAAAATAACATTATTTAAATGCTGGTAAGATGTTACTTATATAATACAGAAACTCTTGTGTTAATAGCTATCTTGGCAATTCTCAAGTCAGAGTGTGTGTGTGTACATGCAAGTTCCTAGTTCAGGAATTCTAATGAATTATTTCATCTGGATGAAGAAATATATTATTTTTTTCTACATTTCTGGCAAATCAGCCACCCAAAGATAGGAACTAAGGGCTCGACTGTGTCAACCGACCTGCAGGGCGCATCACTTGGCAGCCGCTTCTGACTCCACGAATGCTTACATTTATTCGGACAAGCAACCTCGGGGCAGAAAGACCATGCAACTGAGACTGAGGACTCATTCCAGCGAGGGCTGGGCAGTGCTTCCTGGCACTGAGGGGCCAGAGCTCGCCACGTTACTGCATCTGTCTCTCAGGTGTTCTCTGTAATGCCTTCTAACAGTTAGTTTACTGCTTTGGTTTGGATATTTAAACCACACCTCTAAAACACATAGTATATTAGATGAGAAATTTAAACACTTTAGAACCTATAGTTTGCTTTGGGCTATTCACATTTTTTTCCTGTGCTTTATAATAATGTGATTATCATTTCAGTTGGATACAACTAATTCCATAAAAAGAGCGAAGTAAAACTCCTTTTATATGTGTTGAAAATAAAATACAAGTGCACTATTACCAACCCTTAGAATTTAATATACTGTTCTTTCCCTTTTACTATCTCCCCACGACTTCGCTGGTATCAGAGGTACCATGCTGTGTGAGCCCACCTGGACAGTGCTCACACCACACTGGTCAGGGCTGAGCGTGTGCTCCGTCTGCCTTCTTTTAGAGCAGCAGTTCTCAACCTGCGGGTCGCCAACCTGTGGATCGCGACCCCTTTGGGGGTCGAACGACTCTTTCACAGGGGTCGCCTAAGACCATCGGAAAACACATATATAATTACATATTATTTTTGTGACTAATCACTATGCTTTAATTATGTTCAATTTGTAACAATGAAAATACATCCTGCATATCAGATATTTACATTACGATTCATAACAGTAGCAAAATTACAGTTATGAAGTAGCAACGAAAATAATTTTATGGTTGGGTGTCACCACAACATGAGGAACTGTATTAAAGGGTCGCGGCATTAGGAAGGTTGAGAACCACTGTTTTAGAGGCTCTGCTCATTGGATCCCAAATGGCCTACCGCCCGGTACCTTTTCTCTGCATCCCCTTCCCCTGATAGAGTGATTGGTTTACCAAGTAGGTATCTGATTCAAACTGGGCCAATGAGAGTCTTTCCTAGGGATTTTACACACGAAAGCCCAGGACTCTTCTCTTAGGATACAAAAGAAGTGGAGGTGAGACCCACATTGGCACAAGGATAGAGAGAAGTGGAGGCGAGACCCAACATTGACTCCTTGGGTCAAGTTAGGTCCATGGCTCCACCTCTGCCCTTTCCAGTTTACGTCAACCCTATATGGGTCTACACTTCTTGCCTCCAAAGTCCTAATATGTGAAGACTAAAAATTTCAAACATCTGAGCAACGTACTGCACAGAAATGAACACCATGCTTTCTCCGTCCCGTCAGGACTCAACTTATTTTCTATGTTACATTTTGAAAAGAAAAAGTTTTTCTCCACATTTCTTTCTTCATAAAAATCCATCAATCTTTTTGAATTCTTTTCATTTTTTTATTCAATTTCACTGCCTCACCATCTTCCTTTCAATCAGTGAGATAATCCTTCACATTTCTTGCCTTCCAACAATCCTAACATCTATTACTCAGGCTTTTGGGTTGCAAATAGCAAAAACAAATAAACACACACACAAACAGAAAACAACCCAAACTAGCTCAAATTAAACTGGGGCTACATCTCTTACAACAGGCTGTCCGGCTTCAGAAATGACTGGGTTCTCATTCCAGGCCTGAATCTGCATGGTGTATTCCTGCACGCAGGCTCTTTCCATGAAGCCGGCGAGATGTCGCAGGCAGGCCCAGGCCCTTCCTCGAGCAACCCGAGCAGAGGGGTTGGCTCCCGATGGCTCCAAAAGAGAAGTACAGAGCCACCCCGGGCACACACCTTCCTGGCCAGGGCACCAGTGACGGTCCAGTGTGCACGGAAGGGTGTGGGTGGAAAGATACAATGACACGGTTCCCACTAAAGCCACAAGTGTTATTTTTTCTATAGAAAAGAAAAATTCTATTACCAGAAGTGGGAAGATATCAAGCAGACAGTAGTGAAATTATTTAAAACTCAGAGTAAAGCTGACAGCCCCAAGTCAATTCATTTCTTATGTGTCACACCTATAAAATAGCTTGCCTATTGTGGGAGTATTCTTAGTTTAAGGACCTGTAAGGCATTAATCACGGTAAACAGCCTTATGAGAGAGGTTAATATAAATTATGTTTACAGTGATTTTTCAAAACTATATTTTATTGATTTTAGAGAGGAAAGGAGAGAGATAGAAACATCAATGATGAGAGAGAATCATTGATCAGCTGCCTCCTGCTTGCCCTTTACTGGGGATCAAGTCCGCAACCCAAGCATGTGCCCTTGATCAGAATTGAACCCGAGACCCCTCTGTCTGTAGGCCGACGCTCTATCCAGTAAGCCAAACCAGCTAAGGCAGTTTAACAGTCCTACTTAACAGAGTACTAAATGGATCATTCCCCCCCTTATAGTCACATGATTAAGACATAGGACACTATTAATATCAATGGATATATATTTATTAGATACCTATTATAATATTTTTGCTTTCTATTATACTACTAGAGGCCCGGTGCACAAAAATTTGTGCACTCGGGGGGCGGGGGGAGGGGGGTCCCCCAGCCCGGCCTGTGCCCTCTCGCAGTCTGGGACCCCTCGGGAGATAACGACCTGCTGGCTTAGGCCTGCTCCCGGGTGGCAGAGGGCAGGCCCAATCCCTAAGTGCAGCCCCTTGTCAGGCTCAGAGCAGGGCCGATTGGGGAGTTGGGGCGCCGCCCCCTCATGCACAGAGCAGGGCGGATCGGGAGGTTGCGATGCCCCCCTCAGTCACGCTCAGGGTAGGGCCGATTGGGGGGTTGGGGCACCGCCCCCTGTCACACTCAAGGCAGGGTCGATGGGGAGGTTGCGGCGCCACCCCGTCACGCACAGAGCAGGGCCAATCAGGGGGTTGGGGCGCTGCCCCCTGTCACTCACAGAGCAGGGCCCATCAGGGGGGTTGGGGCTCCGTACCCTGTCACACACAGAGCAGGGTCAATCAGGGGGTTGGGGAGCTCCCCCCTGTCACGCACAGAGCAGGGTCGATCAGGGGGTTGAGGAGCTCCCCCCTGTCACTCACAGAGTAGGGCCGATAGGGGAGTTGGGGCACCGCCCCCTGTCACACACAGAGCAGGGCGGATCAGGGGGTTGGGGCACTGCACCCTGTCACACTCAGGGCAGGGCCAATGGGGAGGTTATGGCTCTACCCTGTCACACACAGAGCAAGGCCCGTGGAGGGGGGTTGGGGTGCCACCCTCTATCACCCACAGAGCAGGGCCAATCAGGGGGTTGGGGCGCCACCACTGTCACACTCGGGGCAGGGCCGATGGAGAGGTTATGGCTCTACCCTGTCACACACAGAGCAGGGCCCGTGTGTGTGTGTGTGGGGGGGGGTTGGGGCGCCGCACCCTGTCAAACACAGAGCCGCAGGGCAATCAGGGGATTGGGGAGCTCCCCCCTATCAGGCACAGAGCAGGGCTGATCAGGGGGTTGGGGCGCCTTCCCCTGTCACGAACAGAGCAGGGCGGATAGGGAGGTTGTGGCCCCGCCCCCTGTAACACACAGAGCCACAGGGCGATCAGGAGGTTTGGGCGCTGCCCCCTGTCACACTGATCCCGGTGCTGGGAGCCTCGCTGCTCTGCTGATCCCGGTGCTGGGAGGCATATTACCCTTTTACCATATAGAATAGAGGCCTGGTGCATGGGTAGGGGCTGGCTGGTTTGCCCTGAAGGGTGTCCTGGATCAGGGTGGGGGTCCCCACTGGGGTGCCTGGCCAGTCTGGGTGAGGGGCTGAGGGCTGTTTTCCAGCTGGCGAGTGACTAAAGCTTCCAACCCTCCTTGTTTTCTTTTCTTTCTTTTTTTTTTATTCTGGGCCAGCTTTAGCTCTGAGGCCTCGCTGCTGAAAACATCGATACAATGTTTCAGTCCTTTCTGGGGTTTTGTTTAGCTTCTTATTTGCAACATAGTATATAGTTGCTTAGAGTTGCAGTTGAGAGGCCAGCAAGTGAGGCGGGGAACGTTGGAGTCCGCAGCAAGCAAGCCTCATGTTCGCTTCCAGCTGCCTGGCTGCCGGCCGCCATCTTGGCTGACAGTTAATTTGCATATACTCACTGATTAGCCAATAAAAAGGGTAGCGGTCGTACGCTAATTACCATGTTTCTCTTTTATTAGTGTAGATGGTTTTGGATTAGTAGGTAATTATTATTACTCCAAAGAGATGATGCTCAGCTATAGCATATGCATATAAATCTTTCTAAAAGACAATATACACTTATATTATCACATTTTGTAAGCTAAAATGACAGATACCTAAAGTGGACAGGAATGTAACTTGGCCCAAGGGATGAACTTTCTGTCCCTACTTTGATTAATTATACTCTCTGAAAAAGTAGATGTAGTCTAGAGATGTTTGGCAGGCTCAGAAAATATTTAATTTGATAATGAGGTGAAACTTTTTCTTTCCCTATGCTAAACAATGACAGCAACATTTTTTTTCTAAATACTGAACAGAAAACCAAACACTGAACCTTGTCGGAGTTTGTTGTTCCATCCATCATGTGTCTGTCATTCCAGTGTGTCTCCCATCTTCCAAGTCCAAGATAATGTCTCAATCAATCTCAGACCAAGTTAAAGGGACGCTGAACAGAATAAATAAATAAGCAGGGAGAGGCACTGTTCCCAGCAGGCCTCGCACACCACACTTCAGCGTACACATCAGTTACACACCTGGTCAGCCATTACTTTGTCCTTGTCACCAGTGTTTTACTGCCATGCTTAGAATAAACAAATTAACTAGACTCGCTGGTCCCGTGGATTTTCCCTGGAGCATTTGGAATGCGAGTGCACGTGAGCTCTGGCATCCCTCAGAGTGGCTTTCCCTTACATGGGGGCTGCAGCAACATTCTCCCTTAACCTACTCAGCCACCTCTCATTAAGCTGCATTTAAAAGTTTCCCCTTAAAGGAAGATAATAAAAAGTATAAAAGGTCACCAAGCACTTAGTGGAGGCCAAAGTGCCACGCCCGGTAAGTGACACACTCAGAAAGTCACACTGGTTTGGGCCAGCATCAAAAAGGGCGCCATGTGGTTACCCTTTCTCTTCCAGGAAGATCTCAATTGGTAATGCTGCTTTCCGAAGGAGATAAAAGGAAACACATGAAAATACTTATAATATTTGTCCATGGGTAGAGAGTGTGGGATGATCTGTTATTCCTTACCTACTGTATTTTTCAATTGTCTATAAAGTCAATGTATTTTATACTTAGGGAAGAAAGTCTACCTAAAGCACTGGTTCTCAACCTTCTGGCCCTTTATATACAGTTCCTCATGTTGTGATCCAACCATAAAATTATTTTCGTTGCTACTTCATAACTGTAATGTTGCTACTGTTATGAATCGTAATGTAAATATCTGATATGCAGGATGGTCTTAGGCGACCCCTGTGAAAGGGCTGTTCGACCGCCAAAGGAGTCGCGACCCACAGGTTGAGAACCGCTGGCCTAAAGGCTACAGATACAGAATCCAGACAAACACTTTTTAGGTAACTAATAAGGAATTACTAAACTGACCTAGTATAAAAGCAACATTAATGAAGGCAGAGCCAGTTAGAACCTTTCTGCCCCCAGAAAAAGCCACAGAGAGACAAAATGATGCTAAGTATTTCTGAAATACTTCCCTTTTCCCTCCGAGCATGCTCAGTGCCAGCTCCTTCATTCAGGCTGCTGTTTTATTTTGCCCAGATGAGCACAGCCTCCTACCCACTTCCTACCTCCCACCAATGTTCACACAGTAGCCGAGTGATCTTTGCAGATGCAACCCTGATCACATCACTGTCCAGCCTAAGACTCTCGCTGGGTGGCCCACTGCCCCAGGAATACAGTTCATGCTCTACTGTGGCTGGTAAGCTCTTCACAAAAGCCTGGCCCCTTTCACCTCTCCAGGCTCTTTGCTGCTCGGCCCGCTTGCCTGCTCCTCTCTAAGCATTCTGAACGACCTCTCAGCTCCTCAAGGACACGCTGGCAGTTCTTCACATACCCTACCCCCTGCCACGTAGTAATGATCTCAGGACTATATCCAACTTCAAATGAGTTCTTACCAGCCCCTGCAATCTTACTGTACCTCTCCAGTCAAGTGGACCTGCTCTGCTCCTCTCCACACGGAGGATTCACATCTGGTCCACGCGCGAGCATCTGACTTCTCCTCTATTTCCACACCCTCCCTTCCATACAAGACATGGGCTTCTACTTTACTAAACACAAAAGTCGCCGAAACCGGTTTGGCTCAGTGGATAGAGCGTCGGCCTGCGGACTGAGGGGTCCCGGGTTCGATTCCGGTTAAGGGCATGTACCTGGGTTGCGGGCACATCCCCCGTGGGAGATGTGCAGGAGGCAGCTGATCGATGTTTCTCTCTCATCGATTTTTCTAACTCTCTATCTCTCTCTCCCTTCCTCTCTGTAAAAAATCAATAAAATATATTAAAAAAACAAACAAACAAACAAAAAAAAACACACAAAAGTCCTCTAACAAAACACTTCTTCTCTCCTACCCAGGACTACTTAGTCCCTCCCCTTCGTTGGCGATCCCGTTCCCTCCCCCTCCTACAGTTCCACCAATTACCCCTTTCTCTACAGCATATTCAGCCTGTGTCTTTTAGCTGGATTATTCCCATCTATAACCACGCATGCTTAATTTTCCCCATCCCAACCCCTCTCCCAAACCCCACACAGCTCCCAATGTCCTTATCTGACTTTAGCATAAGGTGAGCATTTGCAAAAGAGAGAAAACAGCTGCATCTCTTAATATACATGAAGTTTGGGGCCCACATCTTAGCCAGCAAGTTCAGTAAAACAGGGTGTCCAAGGTGAAGTTAAGAGCCTTCTGAAAATTTCCAAATAAGCTCAAGGGAATTTCCTCTCTAACAGCTGCCAAGGGCTATACTTCCATTTTTGCAAACAGTATTTTAAAAGGTTAATTCTGAAGGCCACTTTTAAGAACACATAAATGCATTAAAGCCCATTAAAGGGTACTCACATAAACAGACTTTTTAAATTGCAAGATAGGAAAGATCTTTTAAACTAGGGCTTAAAAAATTAGAGAATCTTTCTTCAACTAGTGCTCTGTCATCATAATATAATGCGGACACAAGACCATCATACACATAAATTCTTGTGGGTCCCTCCACAACTATAAAACAAACAGGCATGCTGGCTGACAACATTTACAGTGATAAAATAATGACAACAGTCTCACTCTGAAACAGTTCCCTAAAATACTACAAAGAGTTTAAATGCCACTATTGAAAAAAAAAAATCAGAACATCAACATTTGTAAAAAGCAAGAAATAAGTAAGATCATCCCTGTCTAGGCCTCCATGGCAGAAGAGGGACCCGACACTCATAAAGAAAAGGTTATGCCATATGTTGAGCAGTAAAACTGGCAAATCGAGAGGTTCAAATGCTGCTATTACGTACATCTGGTCCCGATGCAGTGGGGGTAGAGGCTCGAAAATCATTAAGCAATCTGAGAACTCCCAAACAAAGAAACTGTAAAATTCTGAACTATAAAGCAAAGGAAACACACTTAATCCCTCAGGAGCTGCAGTGTGTGTTTCACTGGGCGCCCCTCCCTGTGAGGACACAGCAATCCACCAGGGCTGAGTGACACAGTATCGCCGCTGCCGCCCCCTGTGGCACGCAGCCAGCTCGCTCCAGCACTCCGGGCACCTGTTGCTTTAATCAACACATTTCTCTACACAGCAGAGAGAAACAGAGAGGGGAGCAATGAGGAGGCGGCCGGAAGGAACCGGGAAAAAATAAGTCTCATTCATTTTGTCTACCAGAGAATATACACTTAAAATAAAGTTACATGTGTAATACTTTCATCAATAAAGTTTAAAAAAATAAAGTTACACATGCTTTCGGTAGGCCTTTAATATTAAAAGATTAACGTATTTCTTCTAAGATTAATTTTTTTAAATATACTTTATTGATTTTTTACAGAGAGGAAGGGAGAGAGATAGTTAGAAACATTGATGAGAGAGAAACATCGATCAGCTGCCTCCTGCACATCTCCTACTGGGGATGTGCCCGCAACCCAGGTACATGCCCTTGACCGGGATCGAATCCGAGACCCTTCAGTCCTCAGGCAGACGCTCTATCCACTGAGCCAAACCGGTTTCGGCAAGATTAGTTAATTTTTGAACTTCAGATACCAACAATCGAAAGGAAAATAAGATTAGATTTATTAAGAAACACCAACTTTCTACTATATTGTCTCAGCAAAGTGATTTGCAACCTCCCCTTAATGAACCTGAGTTTCTGTGATGGGGTTACAATTATGTGTGTTTCAACTTTAGTTAAATTTTCTCTGTTGCCCATTTCCCCCACAATCCTAATATACTCCCTTCTTGGTTCCCTAAAATTATTTTAAGATAACTTTATGACAATCTCCATGTTTAAAGCAAGTAGTCTATTACAAAATGTTCTTTATGAATTTAAGTGGAAAAAAATGGAATGTAAATGAAAACAATGACTATTACATGAAACAACAATGAATACATAATAATAGAAAGAATAATACTTGCATCAAAGGATAAAAATAGCACAGAAATATACTGTATTGGGACATTTTTAAAGAGTCAGAAGGAAACACAGGTGCTAGACAGTAGATGTTAATTGGAGTACTTTTCACAGCTTTTTACAATTGTTTCTGTTCCTATATCCCCAATGCTTTCCTTTCACCTCGCTTACTAAGAACGCCTTATTCCTGTGTCTGCTACATTCAGAATATGTATCTAAGCACAGAGTTGGGCCATCCACGAGAGAGGAGGGCCTACAGTTCCTTTGCTTAAAGGTAAGAAACAGCTGAAAATCCTTTTAGTAGGGCAAGACACTGGTCATGCACAATAGATAGGATATCGGGTAATTTCCCAGCAACCTCAGAGGTTTACACTTCTTCCTGAGAATCCAAACCACACCCTGGAGTGTGCTCTGAACACAGCCACTGTGTGCTGAGGGCAGGACGCGCACTCGCCCACCTTCCAGAATGGCCCGTAAAGAACACAGTGGGCAATCCATACACACAATCTTTTCAGTCCTGTTGAGAGCAAACTGGGAGGAAATGGGCCCTTTGCTAGAATATATGTCTTAATTATGTATTTATGATTTTCTATGTTTCCACAAGTTATCCATGTAAAGTAGCAATGTAGTTTCCTGACAGATATGAGTTAAGAGTGTTAATGTCTCAATGAAGTACTTCCAGAAAAAAAAGGCTTTAATTTTACTGACTAAATTTCTTTTGAGCTTCTTTTTAAATACAGGCTAGTGGGAGGAAGGGCAGGTCTTCTCAGGGAGCCCCTCACTCCCTTTCTTACTTTCGTTAAAGGGAAACAGTAAACGCACAGAAGAGTAGAGTAAAGTAAAAGCACAGGAGAGCGAAGGGCTGATATTAGTCATGGGTTTGGTAAAATAACAAATGATGACAAGCTGGTGCCAGACTAAATTCCAAACAACACAAAGTCAGATTTTTCATACAAAACATTAAAAAAACTTATTTGAGTGTATTTCTAATCAGATATTTTACTTCATAAATGTCAAATGGTTCACAATTCTCAATTTAACATAATCATCTATTTAAAATATCTCCCAGACCATGTGCTCCTTCTCTTATGTGAGGCAGAAAATTCTAAATTACATGTACCAGCATAAAACACAAAGTAATACGAACCATTTCCACCCCCACAAATCCATAACAAATAAAAAGGTAAACAGACCTTTTATAATTAAATCTGTACTAATATAAAACAATGTTAGATAATAAATGTCTTTATAAGAAAATAATCTGGCCCTAGCCGGTTTGGCTCAGTGGAAAGAGCGTCGGCCTGTGGACTGAAGGGTCCCGGGTTCAATTCCGGTCAAGGGCATGTTACTTGGTTGTAGGCTGTATCCCCGGCCCTTGTCGGGGCATGTGGGAAGGCAACCAGTCGCTGTATCTCTTTCACATCGATGTTTCTCTCTCTCTCTCTCTCTCTCTCTCTCTCTTCCACTCTCTCTAAAAATTAATGGAAGAATATCCTCAGGTGAGGATTAAAAAAACCCCAAGAAAATAGTCTGCAATGCTGACTATTACTACATTTATTTTAGTAATATCCACTTCACAGTGACTTTTATTCCATAATAAGAATAGTCTAAAATATTCCCCATTTTACAAAAGGCAGTCTTTATAGGTACAATGCAAATTAATAAGACCAGTCACATTGGGGAAAGGGATTGGGATTTTTTCAACTGATTTTTAACAGACAAATAAATTAGCACTTTAATTTATAGTTAGGCTTAGAAATCCTAGACCTTATCTGTGTATAAATTTTTGAAAGAGGAACAGCAATAAAGCAGCATCTAATTTATGTCAATATAATTTTTCAAAATGATAGCTCTAATAATTAAGTATATTTGAGGCATCATTTCCTTCATTTATCATAATGTGATGACTTAAAAATTAATTTGATTAAAAGTATTTTTTAAAAAAATTACCACCACTAGTCAAGATTTTGAAAGCTATGCAACCAAGAAATCAGATATAACACTGCGATTAATGAAGAACAGGCTCACGGAATAATATTAATCACAAACATTACATGATATTTAATAATCTAAATTTTTCACTGCCTCATAATCAATGGGATTACCATTAAGAATGTAAAATGCTTAAAATTAAACACAAAAACATAAAGACCATGAAAATAGAATACAGTATTTCAATATCATTTACAAATAAAGAGGGAAAATGTTTTGTTTTGTTTTTTAAATTTGTTTTTATTGATTTCAGAGAGGAAGGGAGAGGAAGAGAAAGATAGAAACATCAATGATGAGAGAGAATCATTGATCAGCTGCCTCCTGCACACCTCCTACTGGGAATTGAGCCCGAAACCAGGTATGTGCCCTTGACTAGAATGGAACCTGGGACCCCTCAGTCTGCAGGCTGATGCTCTATCCACTGAGCCAAACCGGTAGGGCAGAAAATGTTCTTATAAAGAACAATAAGGAACTCTAAATTTAATGGGTTTAGTTCATTTCTAATAAATTCCACTTCTGAAACTACATATTAAGGAAATAATCCATAAGTAGAGGAGAAAACGACAAGCTAAAAATAAGAAACATACCTGCTATAGCGCTGCTTTTAAAGAGATAAAAACTGGAAGGAGCACTAGAGGAATGGTTAAGAGGAATGGCTAAAATGTGGTAAAACACCTTGAGGGAATATCAAGCAGTCATTAAAAACAGAAGACTAGCCCTAGCTGGTTTGGCTCAGTGGATAGAGTGTTGGGCCTGCGGACTGAACGGTCCCAGGTTCGATTCTGGTCAAGGGCACATGCCTGGGTTGCGGGCTCGATCCCATTTAGGTGTGTGCAGGAGGCAGTTGATCAATGATTCTCATCATTGATGTTTCTATCTCTCTCTCCCTCTCTCTTCCACTCTGAAATCAATACAAATATATTTAAAAAAATAGAAGACTAAAAATATGGAAAATGCTCCAAACACTAATATTGTAATTTGTTTGTTTCAGAGTAGTGGGTCTATGTTTTTTTTTAATCTTTTCAGAATTTTATTTTATTGTAATAATAATAAGAAAAATAAACAAAAAGTATACATTATACAGATAGATGTGGCTACTACATTCTTTATAAACGATTTGCACCCAGTTTGCAAATATTTTAAAAATTAAATGTTACATCACATTTTCCAAACCACATTAAAACTTTTAGGTTTTCTAAAACACATTAGAAATGTAAGTTTTTCATCACCAATGTTTTTGAAGGTTAGTCTGAGGGAGGGAAGCCCTTTTGAAGATGGCAGGTCAAACAGACTTATAGAAGAAGCTCCTTTTAGAAAAGGCGTCTTCACTTTTAAGAAGAACTCTTTTCAAAATGCTATTTTCCACAGCTTTATTTGTTTATGCAGAGCGGCAGCTCGCTAAGCCCAGGTTTCTCAGGATTTTTCTTTTCTGGGACTATTTTTCTAGCATACTCTAATTTGCTCAAGCACTCACAGGCATTCCTCCGGCAAGCGAGGTGGTGATCCAGTAACTACAAGCTGAGACCATTTGACACTAAGTTTGGAAGCAACAGAAGGATCCTCCTAGGTATAAAGACTCAGATATGCACATCTGCAGCTTTCCGCTTTGAGCTATCATGTCGATGAACAAAATATCTAAGTGTGCAATCATCATGCAATTTTATTTTATTGCCCATTTACTTACCCAGGCAAAAGCAATAACAAAAATCTTTTAGCTAGGTTACTTCATTTGAAATTTCCTAATGAAAACTTCAGTAATAAAATAAAAAAAAACACATTTATTTTGATCAGCTTTCCACTTGTACATGTTCTTAGCTATAGCTTTAGTAATTAAGAGAATATATTTCCTAGGAGGTGAAGCAAAATTTGTTATGAACAGGTAACTGACAGATCCTGGCTAGTGTTGTGAGGATTTGTTAAAATGGGAGTCTCTCGTGACAACCATTCACAACTTTATCAAAGCAGGTGAAAATCTATAGTTAGTCTAGTAACTGAATGAATATAATAGACAAGCAGAATATAGAACACCATGGGACAGTGCCTTTTTTAATACTGGTAAGACTATAGCAATGCAGTGATTTCTTTTTAAAAAATCAGGAACAAGGTCCTTGTGACTGAAGGCTTAGTGACTGAAAGCTTACTGTTACCAAGCTGGGCTGTTTTGGGCATTAAGCATTATCTCATTGAGTAATCCTCACCATAGCTCCATTAGGTATGTATCATCATTACCTTCACTTGAAAGATGAGGAAACTGAGACCTGGAAATGTAATTAACCAAGGTTGTAAGGCTTGGATTTGAACCCAGGCTGTTTGATTTCAGAGTCCGTGTGCTTAATCACTGCCCCGTACACCACACAGCTTCAACAAGAGACGATGGCTAGGATGAGAATATGACGAGGCAGAGCGAGATGAAGACCCTGGCTCCAGCTCACAGTCCAGCTCAGGTGATAATACTTATAAAAAGAGGCAGTATGATAAGCTTCACAGAAATGCAAATAATAACTGCCAATAAGTTCAGAGGAAGGACAGGTTATGACTCTCAATACTGATACACCCCAAATTTGGCCCACCAGGCACTTGAGAACTTTTAGCAAAAGTCTACCTTTACTTCTGCAGCTATTTAAGAACTGGTTGGGGGAACCCTTCACAAGAAGAATTGTGAACTTAAAAAACAAGTTTTGCCACCAATGCAGCAATTATCATTAGGAGGGTAATATGAAGACTATGTTTCAAATGATTTTATTATTTTCAAAAAGAACCACCGGTATGATTACCTGTGGTGGAAAAACTTATAAATTATTACACCTAATTCCAATGTCCAACAATATGGACTTAATGGCAAAATATTCAAAATTTTAAAAGCTCTTTAAAAGAAAATAATATTTAGTAACCTGGGAAGTTCATGACTTACTATGAAGATAAAGAAGTCATATTATACTATGTGATGTACAGTACAATGCCTATTTGTGTGTGTCTGTGTATTGCAAAAGATTGGACAAGAGCTATTCCTCTTAAGGAAATTTTATTCATGTGTGTCCCATTACCACTTTATGAAATGGTTGAAAGAAAGAGAACCAATACTTAGTTTATTTTAAAGTAGCAAGATTGCTAGGTTGTGGAAATGTTAAAGACATGTATTGAATTGGCTCTGCCATTAAGGAACATTTTGGAATTAAAGAGGTCTGAACGAATCACAAAACTGAATCCACATAGAAAAAACCAGGAATACAGGCAATGTGTTCAAGGACATGCCGATTAATCTAGACGTATAAATTAATTGCACTTGACAACTGAAAACAGCAACGATTTCCCCAATACTGAAGTGAAGATATTTTTGCCCCCCAAAATGTTAGCACTCAGATCCTTCCATCCTTTTGACAGCCAATATAGTAGCCTTTCTAGTCAACATTAGTGCTATTTATTTTTCCTCCATTCACTCATTTGTTATCTTAAATGATTTGTTTAGAACGTCCTTCTAGTCCGTAGATAAACATGAACTGGAATGCCAAATCATACACATTTAACACTATCCTTAAAAGGTTCAGTATTAAAACATTAAATATATAATAATTCTCACAGGGAGAATTATTTTTACTCTTCTCATCTTTGTTTAGTGTTTAAAAAAGCGGTATAAATAGTTATTTACTTTCACTTTAGATACACTGATTTCCAAAAGGAGAATCGCTGGTTTAAAAGGTATAAATAGTTTTGGATCTACCAATTAGACATATATGTATTATATACACTGTTATAATTTGATATATTTTCATTTAACACTCACAAACTTGTGTCATTATTTGGAAATGTGATTTTTATGATATTGTACAGTATTCCATTATATAGATAAAACATAATTTTCTTTAACTGAGTTTGTATGTTGAAATTATACTTCACATATTTATAATATATAAAATACTTCCATATATTTTGATAATTTATATAGAAAAAAATTTCTAGAAATGGTATGCTGGGTTGAAGGGAACATACATTTTTAAGAATTTTACACTATACTTCCAAAATTTCCCTTAAGAAATATTGTTCCAATATACATCCTCACTAACTTTAGGTACAACAACTTTAGGTACAACAACTAAAAAAAAAAAAAAAAAAAAAAGAGAGAACCTAAAAACTTCTTTACCCATCTAATTGCTCATCATCTTACAAAACTTCATCTAGCCTTCTTATTGATTTAACAGCAAAAAAACCAGAAAACAAAATTCTTAGGATACTCTAAGTAAACTTGAAGTTCAAACAATTTTAAGTGAAAAATATCAACAAACAAGCAAAAAGATTCCAACATAGGATATAGACTAAACCCTACAACTTTATAAAAACCTTTAGGTGAATAAAGTGTTGGTTTTTAAAATAAAGCAATGAGCACACATATGAACAAATTGCAATCACCCATGTCTTTTCCTGTTTCTTTTTGCTGTACTTTCTATCACCGAGAGTCAGGCTGTTCTTGTTCTGCTAATTTCATAAATAAGGTGATTTAAAAAGAAACACCCTAACAGAAAAATGTATTTTGAGGTAAGAGACTCTGTAAGTTTTGACATGTGCATATCAAGAAAACAAATAAGCAGAGAATCCAAGCAATCAGTGTCTCAACTGTGCTTTATAGTGAGAACTTCCTGAAACTTCAGGATGTCACAGCCAAATCAAATGTAAAAGGTTAAGCTGACTGGAAATAAGCAAAAGCAAATGTAGACTTCTTTGTTAATAGCAAGATAAAAGTCTTTTTAAAAAGGTATATATAATCACCCATCTTTTTCTTAGAAATGCCTATTATTCAGAAGTCAAGCGAATAATAAAAAGCTGCACACAAGTGAACTTTCTAGATTAACGAAGTTATTTTCCACTTTGAATAAACATATTTGTAAAATTCAGATCAGTTTTTGATGAAAATGTTTTCAAATTTCTATTTCTCAATTTTCAAAAGAATTTACTGAGCACCATTTCACCTTGTTTTCGATGACTGGGATGGGAAGCCTGCCTTCACATTAGACTGCTCTAACTCCTCAGCTTTTAAAAATAAATCTCCTTTTTATTTCCTTTACTTTGTTCTTTGCCAATGTTTTCTTCCTCTCTACCTTCATCTCTAATTCTCAGCTTATTACTTTTAGTTTTTTGTCATTATTTAAAAAGCTTGGTGGAAAGATAAAACCCAACCAACCTGAAGGGAGGCAGCGCTTTTAGGGGGATTCTCGACCTCTCTCCCAAGGTCTTCCCTCTACTATGCCAATGCCTTCGCTTCCCTTGAGTTCCTGGCCATACGTTTGAAAAAGATCTGAATTGGAGGACAGAGGCGTTACTGAATTGCAATGCTAAAATGTAAAAATTCTAAGAGCTTAAGTAATAAGGCTATAAAAAAAACAGTAATTCCACATTTGTATAAAAATCTGGAAAATAAGAACAATGTCCTTTATACACACTTAGAGAAAATTATAAACACTCTTTTGCTTCTACAGTATAATGCTGGATAGCCTCAATATGTAATAAAATCAGTGGTGTGCTTGCTACATACCAACACATTTTTGTTCCACTGAAACAGTTTCAGTAACTCCAAAGAAATGTTATCATTCCAATTATCAAAATTATCCAAAGCTTTCCACTTAGCATAATCTGTATACTATGTACTCTAATAAAAAAAAATCAAAACAAAATTTGGCAATGGAACGAATACATTAAACTGCATAGAAAAACAAAAAACAGTCCATATAAAATTTATTAAGATCCAACTATTCAAAAATGAATACCTTCATAGTATGAATCTTTGTGCCCACACAGTAATAGAAGAAATCTCATCATATATTTCAAGTGTAAAACTTTAAATATAATGTACAGGTATGCACCGTTGTCCTTTATTAAGAATAAGAGAGAATATAGTATAGTGCTATACTTTGGCCATGTGGAAAGACTCAAAAAGCATTTTTTAAACATGAAGGAGAGTCAACATTCTGGCTGTGAGAATAGACTATAATTCTGTAAGATGTTATCACTGGAGGAAACTGGGTAAAGGATAGGGAACATGGGCTCTCTCTGAATTTTTTCTCAGAACTGCATGTAAACCCACGATGATGTCAAAATAAAGAGTTTAATTAAAAACACACCGAGAACATTTGATTTACCCAGATCCAGTAAAGGAACTACTACTTTGGAAGGCATACTTTCTGCTATGAAGTTAAATGGCATTGCTGTTTGTTGGTTTTTTTAGATTATTAAGCTTCTTGATTTCAAAATCCTATCCCATAGTGTACTACAATACACATTTTTTTGGGAGCAGGTTTAATCTTCTTTTTACGTGCTTGCTATCCCTTTTTGGAGGTGAAAACATCTGTGTCCCACATTCAAAGCAAAATTAGGCATCTTAACAGTCTTTACTCCGTGCTCTCTGAAACACTATCTGGCAAAGGCAGATGCTTTCATCTTCCGCTATGAGCAACCATTAAGGTAGTTCTAAGACCCAGTTAATTTTTTCCAGAAAACAAACATTTTCTAACATATAAGTTGTTTACTACAGCAAACAGAGAAGGCATCTGTGCGTTTCTATCTCTTCAGATTCCTTAAGAATATGTTAACAAGCATGGAAGTGCATCATTAATAACATTCCTAAAGGTCATGAGTGTCAGAGACAACTTGATGAAATGTGGAAAACTATATTCTTTAAAGATCTATCTATGATGGATTATGAAGAATCATTGCTTTTTCTTTCCTGCACTAACATTTGTTAAATCTAAAGATATTATGAAATCTACATCACAAAACCTTATAATTACAAGTAACCGAAAAACTATTAATAATATTTATGGGGTAAAAAGAAATTCTTTAACACCAAAACAAGGAAGAACCAAAGAGAGTTTGGAAACACTGACTCAAGGAACTGCTACGAGGACCAGGCTCCTCTCGGTAAAAGTCAAGTCATTCAGCATCGATGCTATTATACGTATTTTACCAAAAAAGAAAAAGGATTTCTACATGGTAACATATAGTCTCATTTGTGCCCTAAAACTTCACTAATTAAGATTACAATAGAACTAATAAAAATCTAGAATTAAAAACTAATTTTAAAAAAGAATGTTTCTTAATTTCATTTACTGGTATGATAAAAGTTTCATGAATTTAAACTTTATTAATCAGTCTTTTGTTTTTTTTCCATCAACCATATTGGAATCAGGATGAAATAAATGATCTCCATTCAGGAAACCTTTTCATTGCACACAGTGTCATTCCATAGTTTTAACACTACTTGCTATTTGGTTAGGTACTGCTAGTGACAGCAGGCATTTAAAATGCTTGATAACCAACTGTTTGTTTTCACGCATATTTAATCAAGTATTTTATGTCACACACTGAGTATAATTACAAATAATGTTTGTTAATTCCATGAATTATACTATTAGCTCCTATGGGGCACACAAAATCAGATACAATAACCACACTCAAAGATTACCCTTAAGACTAGGAAACCCTTCAAGGACTTTATTATCCTAATTTAATTGGAAAAATAACAATATTGGATTTCTTCAGAAATATTCCATAATTTGAACCTTTCCCAAATCCAGTTAGTACAAATTAGCGTAATTTAACTTTTGCTACAATAATACAGAGTACAAATTAGTGTAATTTAACTTTAGCTACAATAATACAGATTAATAGATAACCAGAGGCTCCCTCGATGCTTTCTTCAATGTCTGATTTACAAAAGTATTCATTAGCAATTCTCCTGTTTAGATGTAAATATGCATTTCTAAAATACATTCAATTATTAAAAAATACATTCAATAAACTACAAACAGTTACTACTTGTTGTTTTCATAAAAAGTGCAAAAGTAAACTTCAGCCCAATCCAATTAAAATACAAAGTCTAATAGCTAAAAGACAAAGTGTCAAAGTTTTACTAAATCATTTCTAAAAAAACAAACAAAAAAACAAACAAAAAACCCCTATTGACTAAATGACTTATTTTCCATAAATTCCAAGGAAATTCTAGGGAATTTTATTAAACCCTTCGCCTTCTTAGTTACTTTGTAAAGAACTTTACAAACACCGTACATCATCTCTATAAATAAGCTACAAAGGTTACAATACAAATTTTTAATTTAAAATTTCAACAAACTCTCCATATTGATTGTTGTACTGTTTCATTTATGAATTAAATAAATCTAAAATGAGCTAAACTTAAAATAAGAACCACGAAAGTTCTAATTATACAATTCTTTCAATAATGATTTACTAGGTTAAAATTCTACAGTAACAACGCATAATTTTTCTCTAATTCTACCTAAATATTGCTTATGCAATGATATAGTTATCATCATAAACACAAAACATAACTGGATTATTCTCTGGTATAGATGTTTCTTAATACAACAAACATTTCTTTTTCTCCTCAAATAATTTAGTAGGTCAAACTATTGTATATGTTTTATGGAAAAGTTAACACTTTATAAAAATATTCTGCAACAGGCCAATATGTTTGTTAATACTGAAAAAATACATACAATTTTATTTTTTAAGATTAGGGGAAAAATGAATAGAAAATATAAAAACACAAATTATTGTGATCACATACTGCTATCCCACCATTCATTAAATTGCTTATAAACCCAAAGTGATAAAAAACAGAGAATCAAGGGAAGAAATATTTAGCAATAAAAGCATCATACCTCATGTTGTAACAATGGATATACCAGTTGTTCAGATGAAATTATTTTAGGTAACAGATTTGACCATCTACGCTTACCCTCCTTCAGAACTTAAAAATAACAAAACTGCAGAACCTGGTTTCACATACATATCCTAGGACAAGTGATCGCACAGCTGTGGAAATCTACGTCTCAAGTATCAAAAATTCCTGATATAATAAAATGGTGTAAACTTAAACCACCCATTTCTAATCCAATTACTTTATCTCCTCACCTCATCTGCAATGATTTCATGATGTTGGATAAGGAATGATGTGGCATTTTGCTATGATTAAATTCTAACAGAATGTACAAGTATTGTGGCAAATGAAACCCAAACAAAAGCAAATTTAAGTGTTTTTAACATAATGAAAATGCACATATTATTAAGGAAATGTCTAGTTAGCAGGAAATCATTCCATAAACAACCAGTTGTTCATCATTTTATAATTTAATCCTTAAATTTTATTAAGTCAGAAAATCCTCTATATCAGTGGTTCTCAACCTACTGGCCCTTTAAATACAGTTCCTCATGTTGTGACCCAACCATAAAATTATTTTTGTTGCTACTTCATAACTGTAATGTTGCCACTGTTATGAATCGTAATGTAAATATCTGATATGCAGGATGGTCTTAGGCGACCCCTGTGAAAGGGTCGTTTGACCGCCAAAGGGGTCTCGACCCACAGGTTGAGAACCACTGCTCTAAATGAAAAGAATTTTGTCAAAAAGCTACTGACTTGAGGTTTCAGAATCTCCATGTATGATGAACGGCAGTATGGTGACATCCATATCAACATTCATTATTACACTGAGTTGGTCTCATCATACTCCTATACATTTGCTACTAACACATGGTAACAATATTGGCTGTAGTATAATAATTTATTTAAAGGGAAATATTTTTATAATATTTTTGAAGTGCTTTCTAAATTATTGCCATTAGAATACTTGAAATGGCATGTTTTGTCTGTCTTATTTGCTCTATCCAGTATATTTTATGGTACAGTGATCAGCTGATCACATTCAGCTATCTAAAACTACCTCACCCGGCAAAGCCCAGGCCAGAACAAATCCCCTCATGGGGGCCTTACCTTCCACAGTGAAAATAAGTTGAGAATCGGAACTTTCCCTTTCCCACTCCTGGGTTTTTGCTAAGGGGCCCTGGCAGACATGGAGGTAGCTTAACATCCTATCATCCCAGTGTCCTCAAAGAGGAGAAAAGTCAGAGGCAGAAGCCCCTTTGTGTATAAGAATCCACCAGGGAACAGAGGAAACAAGCTAAGGCGGGTGTTTTGTGTGTTCCCTTTAATTGTTTCATTGGGTCTGTAACAGGATTATCATACCTGCCTCCCAAAGTTGTTATAAGGATTAAAGAACCCAGTAGGTAAATCATCTAAATCTGGCACATACTAAGTGCTCAATGAAAGACTGCTTTCTTATTTATTACCATCCTGTAATCACCAACAGTTTTTTAGTTGCAATCAACCTATTGTCATGGAACATTTTAAATCTTTCAGCCTCACAGACTTAATAAATTACCCTTAAATAGCATTTCACAAGCTACCTGATATTTTCACGTATACTGTTTCACTTGAAAGTGTTTTCTCATAGACATATTTTTGTAAAACCTCAGGTAAAATGAGAGGGGTAGGGTTGTGCCACTTGTTTCTGTGTATATTATCATTTAGTTGCTTCTAGATTTTCTCTTGGGCTAAGATTTAACTGCATAAAACTGAAGTCTTTTTTTTGCTAAAATGATTGTTGATGCAATCTTTTAACTACAACATGTAAGTGATACATAGCATGGACGATTCAAAATTTAACAACGAATAAAGCATGGACATGGGACCAATCCAAAGGGGTACTGACACCTTGCCATCACCGCTGTTCGGGAAGTCTAGGGAGTCCTGGGGACATGGGGGTGGACTGCCTAGGGGTAGCAGTTATTGACCAACTCATATTTTAACACCGAGTCACTGCTGACTATCAGCCCTGCCCAGAGCTTTTTGTCCCTGTGTTTAAACTGAACTATTTCACTGTACAGAAGAGACGTGAGAATGGGTCCTAGGAACTCATTCTTTAAATTTCATACACACAGTCCTCAACTTCTATATCTTCCTTCTTGTACATTGTACATTTTACTTGTAAATATCTCTAAAATGGCTCTGGCTGGATAGTTCAGTTGGTTGGAGCATTGTTGAAAGAGTTGTGGATTCAATTCCCAGTCAGGGCACATACCTAGGTCGTGGTTTGATCCCCGGTCGGTGCATATGTATGGAAGGCAACTGATTGATGTTTCTCTCTCTCCCTTTCTCTCTAAAATCAACAACCTTTGGTGAGGATTAAAAATAAATAAGTAAATAAATAAATAAATAAATAAATACCACTAAAATGGTCTCTTGTGATATGAGTTCTGACTTGTACATCAGCTGACAATTTAGAAATCTGAGCTGTTACAAAGTAGGGTTTCTACCTCGTCACATTTAAGTTTTACAGAACTGCTATTTTTGTTTCAACAGTAGTATTAGTGGAATTAAAAACTGTATTGAATCTTCTCCTATATTTACAAGATGAGTAGAAAATAAAACAACACAAGCACTAATACTAGGGATCAGAGCACTGAGAAGGAAGGCCCGTGTCTGAAGTGTGCACCTTTCAGCATCACTTACGGGGGTGAGCTGAGAGATGGTCTACTCCATTGTGAAGGAAATACTCAAAATTTTAAAGCACTGAGAGAAAATTTCTAGAAATGGATCACTAAAGATTGTGTTTAATTAGAAACTAAAACAAATGATAATTTTAAGCTTGATGGGCATATTCATAACCCCTCTAACAATAGGCAAGTCAATCTGTTTACATATTATTTGATATATAAAACAGTTTTCTTATGCTTTAAAAGAGTTTCACTCTTTGTTTGCTGACTATAAAATCAGCAGGTATAGAATAACAGATAAGCCATAGTATCAATACCCATATATGTAAAAGGTTAATATTTTTATCTACATCTTTATATATATATTGCTTTGTAACATTCTCTTTTACTTACTGACATACAGTGAACATCATTTGTGTTAAAAATAGAGACAGACAGACAGACAGACACACACACATAGGCCTGCTCCAGCACCTGCAATGGCTGCAGAGTACTTCCTTCAATGGACACATCAAAATGTACTTAAACAATCTCGTTTTGGTTTTTCTTAAGCTGCTTTGTGTTCATTCTTCTAAGTTATAGTAACTACTTAAGAAATGCCCTTTGACTTTCTCTTTAATAAACTGTCCTTTTAAGAAGTCTAGACACCAATGACCAGTTGGCCATTCATCTATATTACTTGAATGTATCCAAATTACACATCACAACAAAAATTCAATTACTCATTTAAGAAAAATGTTATTAAGCTTCTACTATGTGCTGCTGGAGACACAATAGAGAAGTAGGCTCCTGACCCTGCGGTGCTACTACATAACGAGGACACAATCATAGAATAGCCCGACTCAGGGGTTTCCCAGGAGTATTTGGAGAGGCCCAAGGTTCTGGCAAGTTCCTGAAGCTCTTATATTACAGGGGCTGCTGGGCTGCTCTGTGGGGAAGAGGAGGAGCAAAGGGAAGGGAGAGATGGGGAACAGGAAGATGGGTAAGAAGTAAAGCACAGAAGAGAGAGAAAACCAGATGAGGATGACAAAGAGGAAGATGCGCATGAGGATGGGTCATGGCAAAGGCAGTGGTGACCACAGGATGACAGCCAGGAAACAAAGGCAATGCCAAAGGAGAAAGTTTTAAAATGAACAGACCTAATTTAATTCTTACACACAAAAATTCTATGGGATAGGTGTTGTAGGCCGCAGTTTCTATATGAAAAAGCGGTGGTTCAATGAGAGTAAGTGGTTACATACTCAACACACCTAGAAAATGGAGCTAGAAGCAATGCTAGGCCTGTTAGACTCCCAATCTGGAATCTTAGACATAATTATATAGATTTCTATCTATTATAGATACTGGATCAGAAGTTCTTAGTAAATTTTAACTGCCTATGAAGCTGCATTTCAGAGGCAGTAATTAGACTTCAAATCTTCCAGTCATTGCACAGATTTTACCTTAAAGTACAGTGGGGCCTTGACTTACGAGTGTCCCGACTAACGAGTTTTTCGAGATACGAGCTGGCTCTCAGCCGATTTTTTGCTTAGAGTTGTGAGCTAAAATTCGGGTTACGAGCCAGCTTCAGATACCCCACCGCTAGTTGGCGCAGCGAACGTCACAGTGAACGCCACAACATCAGCCCAGCATCACGTGTCTCACTCGTTCACTTTTTGATTTGACATACGAGTAATTTGAGTTACGAGGTCCGTCACTGAACGAATTAAACTCGTAAGTCAAGGCCCCACTGTAGTAAAATTACTCAAAACAATCCAGTGCCTTTACCTGTCAAAATATATTACAAATCTGGGAACAATGTTTTCTAGGGAGGGAGGAGTTATTCTGAGGGACGCAAGATACACTCACCCCCAGGGTATTTAGTTCTCTAGAGTCATTTAATTGGGGATAAAAAACTCAGCATTTATGTCCCAAGGATTTCATTTCCTTGACTTGTTGCAACTCCAGGCTGGCACTGCAGACTCCAGCTCTTCCACGTTCTCCCAGAAGAGGACACATGGGAAGATGGTGGGGCTCACAGGTATACTAGGCTGCCATTAAGGAGTGTCACAAGCTAATTTATGTGTTTCTTAATATGTGGCTGTAGTGTTTCCCAGACAAGCTGATGCAGAGGCTGAAAAAGGAGAAGCAGGCTTGCAATCTTGATTTTTCAATAAAAAAAAAAACTACCAACCAGATTTGGCCATATTCATCCCGAGTGTCCCGTCTTTTGCTAGCCTCCCTCTGCAAACGCTGACTTTGACAGGAATGCTTTTCCAGGTAAAGAGGTCTGGTTTCCTTGAGCACAAAGAGCCTGCAGCTTCACACCTTTTGTCAGAGGGACACATGGGTTACAGTGCTTACAGTGCATGATGAAAATCAGGGTGATTATGAGTTTTCTCAAGGGGCCTTCAAGAAACAGTGAAAGCAAGCAAAATTAGAGAAGGATAAAGAGCTGGTTTTCCCATATAACATGAAATGAAAACAGCTCTACTGCATAAGCACTCAGCACAACGTCCTGGTGAAGATGGGAAAGATGGACACACCACCAGAAGTGTGAAGCTGCTCCGGGCAGTATGCACATTACTAAAACCAAACGATGGGCTCAGGTAGGAGAAACTAAACTTGAGTCAATAGTTCTTAGTGGCAAGGGGCTCATCAGCTGAGGAAAGTTTACATTATTTAGACACTGATGTAGAAATATAAAGTGCTATTTCATCAAAGAGAAGAAATTTCATTTCTGCAAACAAAAATTAAAACATAATGTACCTAGCAGTATCTTAAACAGAAAGAAAAAGATTTATTTTCACTAATGCAAAACGGATGTCTAAAAAAAATAAATGTAGAAATAGAGGTTTTAGAAATGTACCTTGAGGTATGCTCTCTTAAAGTGAAACGCTTTGTTTAGGTTCTGTCCTCCGCTGTAACTCAGTGCAGCTGTACAATCACAAATCCACCCATAACGCATTTCACTCCCCATCTCAAAGCTTCCTGCTCCCTCCTCCAATACCCTTTTTATTTAATTACCTAAATATTTGAGGTGGAATCATTTTTACAAGAATTCATGCATGCAAAAAAACATAGCAGCGAACCCCTACTCTATTAGGAGAAATCTGGATAATTTGCACCATAAGTCACTAAATTTTGATAGTTTATTATGACCAAATGAATATTAAAAAAGTTACTTTCTGTCCAGAAATATAAAATAGACTACAAATAACACAGATATTATAATCAAGTCATAACTAAGAACTTACATATCTGATAGTTAGCATTTTCGGCCAATGCTGGGATAGCCTTTGTTATGTACCTATGGCTCCCTTGTAAGGTTCAGAACTAACATTCTTTATCTCATAAGTACATGACAACATAAAACACAACAGATTACAGCTGAAAATGCAAATGCTCATTTTATCTACCATTGAACTGTAGATAAAAGACATAATTCTATAATCCCTGTGAATTAAAATCTATTAGCATAAGGTAGTTTACATTTTTTAAAAAATACAAATTCAGTTCAGTGAAATTTGCTTATTAAATTGTTAGAGAGGTTGCAATAAAAAGTAAAATTAAATGTAAAATGTCTATACTGTAAAAAAGATAAATCAGATTCATATACAGCATCTGCAACAAATTTGAGGTACTGGCCAAGCCTTCAAGGTTCTATGCTGTAATTTAGAAACCACACACACACACACACACACACACACACACAGATTCAAATTACTATTAAAAATGCAACTTTTGACGAAACTAAAAACACTTCTGAAGGTGGTTCTAACTCTGATGTGGCCATGTTACCAGACTGTTTTGGTACTTGAGGGAAAAATAATCACTTCTCAGTGGCATGTAATTAATAGAAGAACATCTTAGTGTGCAAAAAATACTACTCTTTATTTTTAAATATAGAACAACAGAGTAATAATATTAATATTTAACAGGGCAAAATATATAAATCCTCAATGCAGCATATTCACATACATATGCAGAATGTCCAAAAAGAGTGTATATACACTTTAACAGCTGATAGCTCAATTTTGGAAATGAAATGTATTTTAATAAACACTGCCTTTATAAATTATTCAAAGTATGTGCATACATTTTTGGGGACACCCTATGTAAAATTTTTATTTAACAGAACTCACTAGTGCAATATTATTTTTTGGTTTTGACATACATAAACATTATAAGCAGAATGAATTTATTACATTTGAATTCTTGGAAGTGATCTTAAAACTTCCTATAGGTACAGAAAATGTTTATTTATAAACACTGAGACTTCACATGAGGATGTCTCTTACCTCCACTCCCCTGCCGCCAGCATGTAAATGTATGAGGAAGCTGAGGTAAGAATAATAAAGGACTGAAATATGCTTATTATGGTGCAGCTGTCACCAACCCCGTCAGAATTTCTCAGTGCATAACTTTACTTAGTAGTAGCACCAAGAAAGTAGACACAGGAAAAATATTCTTCAATAAATAATCTATTCAAAACATTAAAAACAAACAAACATACAACTATAGTGAAGTTGGTTTAGTAAAGAAAGTACATAGCATAAATTTACACACTGCTCCATAATCTGCCTTAAAATTAACTCTCTTTAAAAGAGCTAACGTTAATTCAAATGTTATACCACAATCTTGGTCAAATTAAGCTCTTTTCTTTCAAGATTATATTTCAAAGATTTAACTATGAAGCCTAGGACTTTCAGTTCTCTGCACCAAATCTATGATTCTATTATTCAAAGAAGCATGAATTATAGTTTTTAACAATCTATTTTTTCTAAAGTTAAAAACAACTCAGAGACCAAATCGATATAATTTAGCATATTTCAATAATTCTCACACTGATTGATACTTAAAGTATTTCTCCATAATGCCTAAACACCAATAAAACATTTCATGGAGCAAAAAATAAATAGATTGTAATATTGCAAGAGCTTGAGAGAATAAAACACCAAGTTAGCAAAAGCACAGCACCAAGTCCTCCCATTACATTATGCTCCACTGCACGTCTCACCAACAGACACCCCAACACCCTTAGATCAATGAGTTCCCAAAGATTATTTTCATCCAAATAAGAAAAACAGAATTGTGACTACTGTCACTATTAAACAAACACAGTTCTATTAGATGGTTTAAAAAATGAATAAACATAAAAGTAAAAAATATCATATTGAAATGTATAAAGTTATAAAGACAACTATATGAAGTCTGAAAATTGCAAAGAGAAAAGAGTTCTAGTTTCAGTTAATTAGCTATGGTAACAGGATGTTTATTGAAGCTGGACTTATTTAAAAAATACATTATATATCTTCAAAACTAAGAAGAGGATTAAAGAAATCAGAAACTTTTAAAAGTGTGTTTGAATGCAGTAATTCAAGAGTTTATACTGAACCTTTTATTCAATGGTTTGCCTAAAAGAATTTAAATTAGTGAGACCCAAATGGTTTAAGTTTAAATGGATATTGATGGAGAAGTAAACATTTGGGTACATTTTAAAATAAAGATGAAATGGTAAAGTGCTTTCAAACTAAACATATTTAAAATAATAAATAGAAAGTAATGAAAGATGTATCCTTATAAGGAATTAGAAAAAAAAATCCCAGCAATGAATCAACACAAGTACCCCTTATTAATCGCAGTGTTTTGTTAGAAGCATTTTTCTAATTGACACTGAATTAGCATTTACTACCCCAGAGAGAATTCTCCATGGCAAACACTTTAATGGAGGTTGTCTGATGGCTTTGGCTCGTATTAGAGGTGTAGCAAAATAGATTTAGTGAGCAGGGCTAGCCATGGTGGTACAAATGGCACCGTGGAATAATTCTCCTCCCTCACAGAACGAACTATGCACGAAGCTCCTGCCCTGACTAACATACTAGGTCCTCTAAAACAATACATTAATTATGCATTCACTGTGAGTTCAGACACTGTGCTTAATATGATTAGTGCTGCTGTCTACCCTACTTAAGTCCTGACATGTATTTTAAAGACTGAAAGTGAACTGGATGCCTTCTACTACCCAGAACATTAGCTGTGAAGTCTTCTCAGGGAACATACAATAAAGATGAATGCACACATGCCTCAACTACTAATACTTGTAGGAGTCTGCTTTAGTTCTTAAAACTCATAGGCATTTCCCTTTGTAATCCACTCACAAATTTACTGGCCTCCCCAAAGAGCTGCATTTCATCGTCTGGCTCTGAACACTGGCCTCTGAATATGTTTTAAATTTTACAATGTGGTTTTTGGTATTTAAGTAAAAATTTATTTTTCAATAGCCCACATTTTTTTTCCTCTCAGTGGCAATGAAGCCCCTTGATACAAGGCTAACTCAGCAAAGAATGAATGTAACACTGCAAAAATGAGAAATAACACCTAAACATCCATTCTAGAGGCTGCAGGACTGTTACATTTTTATTAATAAGATGACAGTGTTGTGCAAGAAGTACACGCTGTCACTTCCTATCAGCTACAGGAGGCAGCCTCCTATTTTCAGGGCACGCTGAAAACCGCAGCCTCCATGAAACGTTTCAACTGGAGGTGACAGGATCAAAACATTCTCGCAGTTACTTTACCGATGTGCATTCATCAGTGACAACCTGTGTAAATACATTTAAAGACGAAGTTCACATTTCAGGGGGGAAAACCCAACCAGCATCTCATAAATCAATTTGTCACCTGCTTTTACTGGCCCTTTTCAATTGGATTTCAACCCGAAGTGAAAGCTGATAATGCAATACAAAAGAAGAATAAGATTTAAATAATTTTACACACAAAAATAACTTCCAAAATTGGAGACCATTTGCTTAAAAAATAACTTGTAAAATGGTTGTGACCCAACATTAAACAAGTAATACCCAACGTTTGCCACATTCACATAGCATTAAAGCACCCCGTCACAAGTCCTCCATACAGTGGGAAGGAAGACGCCACGTCCGACAGACAGAGAAGCTGAAGTGCAGAGCGGGGAGGAGAGGGAGCCGGGTGCGCCGAAGCAGAGGGTTCTCTGCACCGGATCACCAAAGGCAAGAACATGACAGGTCATTTTTCCCTGCTTAATGTAATTCCCACAAGTAATCACCTAACAACCGGGTGTTATGAAATGAAAATACCATCATAATTATCAAGAGGCCCATTAACAAATGACATGTGCAGCGTGAACTGTGAGGACAAATATGCATCAACAAAGGACAGTGGGACTAGCAATAGCAAGATCAAACTCTAACACTGTGAATGGAGTAAGAAAAAGCAACTTTGAATTGTTCTGTGGAAATTTTAACTTCTTAATTTTATGTAATGGGAATTAGGAAAAAGCCAAATATGGATTAATTTCACTAAAACTCCCTACTTCTCTATCTTCGATGAAATGGCAATAAAGTGCATAAACTCTCTAACTACAAATCTCTCTAAAGTGGTTGTTAACCATTCACAAGTGTCGTGCCAAGTTAAAGAGATGAACTGCTTCTTTCCATCACTAGAAAAGAGTTGTACACACCTAACAGAGTGGTCGCCCTGCAATATTTGATGCAACAACTAACCTATTTATAGCCGAGCTGAGCAGAAAACAAGAATCAGGTAGCTGATTTATTCTTTAGAGACCCACTGTCACACTGACAGGAGTGAGAAATGTGAAACTAACCACCATGCAATCAACTGTAACTGTTGTAAACATTTTATCTGCTTTTAAGTAACAAAAGGCAAGCCTAGTTTCACAGCTGGATACTACTAATATGGAGCACCAAGAGAAGGGAAAAGTACTTGATACTGAAAGAAAAAAGTCTGTGTTTGAACATCATATGGTTTGACTTAAAACGGACTGATTAAAGATGCTTAAACTACTCTTGAACATAAATTGCATGCACCTGTTGTTCTCAGATTGGTAGCCCTTCCACGCCCCTGTGAGCATGAGAAAGCTGCTCGTGGACAGAAAGCCCCAGCTCCTCCATCTCATGTTGCCTAACACGGGAGGAGAGTGGATTTATTAATCAATTTCACAGATTCTTTGGGATACATTATTTACATTAAAATGTAATACTGAATAGGCCACAGAAATAACATTTACATTCTCTATTTAATGCCTTTCATTATAAACTGCCTTTCTAATTTTATGATTTGTATACATTTTCCTTTTTAATCAGACAAATTAGTTTCATGTGTTTCCATCATGCTCTAGGCTACTTTATCCACACTGGGAAGAATCCTGAATTTGTAAAAAAGTTTTAACTTTCACAGCTCATGCATCGATAATGTGCCTATGTAAGTCTATTCCATTCAAGTAGTCTTCAGAAAGCTACTGAGTTAATGCTGGTGAGAAGCAATTCAAGATTCTGGGATCCAGATTCAGTATGATGTACTGTGAATCTGCAGCTTAAAGGAAAATTCTAAAGCAATCACATCTCCAGGTCAAAAGCTGATACAGGAGTTGGCAGAACTCCAGCTTAGGGATAGAAGAAAGTGGAACTTTGAGTTTGAACTTTGGCACTCAAGGCAAGGGAGTTTATCTCTGAGCCTCAGTTTCCCAACCTGTGGTCATATAGTGACCCCTCTTCCATGTGCCTCAAAGAATTGTGGGGAAGATCTGGCCTATGAAACAGCTCCATGAACTGTAAGGTGCTGCTCTAAACATGAAGGCACCACAGCACCATTCTTGCTTCTAGCCCTCTCACGGCATCCAACTGGCACATTCTCTCCGCTGCTCTTTGGTTCTAGTGCTCAATGGCCTTGGCTTCTGCTCTCACCCTTTTTGAAGAGGCAGGTGACATGTAGAGGCCACTCTCCAAAGGCACGCACTGGGAACACCATCTCAGTATTTTGGGTACAGGCGGGACGTACCTGGTTTCTGGCTGATGCATAATTATGAAAGACATGGATGTGGTGGTGTTTTAGCCAAAGAACGGTTTAGTACCTTGGCTTTCGTGACGCCTTTCGTGACGCCTGAGAGACAGATGTATTTTGTGGCAGTGAGGAGGCCAGGCCTGAGATCACAGCACCATTTGCCAACTGGAGGGCATTGTTCAGTCAGTCAAGGGCATTTTCCCCTCAGAGATTCCCAACCATCATGGCCACCAACAGTCAGCCTTGCACCTAGCAAACATCAGACAGCTGGGTGAGGAGCTGGAGCAGAGAGAGGTAAGGCAAAGCTTCAGTCACCAAGCAGAACACATCACAGGAGCAGGTCAGATCCAGAAATCTGCTGCTGGCAAAAGGAAGGTAAAAACCTGGAAGAGGTGCATTGTACGTTGATGTTTGGTCAAAGCAAAGTTAGCAATCAGCCTCAAGACATAAAGAGCTCAGGAGCCAAGGTAAAACTGGCATGACTTCTAGCTGTCATTTGGCCAATAACCTCAGGCACATCGCTTAACTTCTCTGAGCATCCATTTTCTTACCTGTCAGGTGCTAAAAACAATCCCAGGTTTACAGGGTTGCTATGAAGATAAAATCAGGTGATGTATGTAAAGTGCCTGGAGAGCTAAAGTGATGCTATTATTATTATCACTGCCATCATCATGATTAAGGTGATTTGCAGAGTAGCCAAGCTACAGACAGAGGAAGCCAAGGCACAGGCCTAGAGGGCTTGCATCTTTCCTGCAGAGCAAAATGGGAAGTTCAAAGTATAACCAGGAGACACAGGAATTTAGGGGTAGAGGGCCACCAGCCAGTGGGCAGATGTAGAATTCTGGTGATGGCCTATAGCAGTGATGGCGAACCTTTTGAGCTCGACGTGTCAGCATTTTGAAAAACCCTAACTTAACTCTGGTGCCGTGTCACATATAGAAATTTTTTGATATTTGCAACCATAGTAAAACAAAGATTTATATTTTTGATATTTATTTTATATATTTAAATGCCATTTAACAAAGAAAAATCAACCAAAAAAATGAGTTCGCGTGTCACCTCTGGCACGAGTGTCATAGGTTCGCCATCCCTGGCCTATAGCATTAATATGGTTCCAGTCAAGGCAGGAACCAACCCAATAAACTCATTCTACTAACAGATTAGAGAGAAGATGAGAGCAGATTATTGTGAATGCAGGGTGTGGAATGCAGGGTGTGGATCGGAAGCGGATTGAGAACAGGAGCAGCCTCTAGCAGTTAAATTTCAGCCCTACATTTACACTGATAAAGGCAAGATTCCTACTGGGAGATTAGTTTTCATAATATCTCAAGGATACTCACAATCACACAAATTTTCTCTTACAAGAGACAGACCTCACCCTATCCCAGCCTCACCAAATTTGGACAAGTGCAAATAAAAATCATCTACAGAAAGAACTAAATCCAAATAGGGAAGCAGCAGTTAGGTTGACTCTCCACTGATATGGCCCACAGTCCTCAGGTCAGCAACTGTTCATGGTGCCCTAATAGCCCTCTTATAGCGTCAAATAAGAATAAGAATTTATAAGAAATGATTTTTAGCCAGACAAGTCTGTTTCACTTATAATACAACTAAATTTTAACATTCTTGAAATTTTCCATGTAGCAAAAGTTAGGGAATTAACTAAAGAAATAAGCAAGAACTAAAGATTTAAATAAAAAGGCTGGCATTTCTTAAAAGTTTTTTCCCAACTTCATGAAAAAGCACTGCCAATCATTTATTTGCAAATAAAAATAAAGAAAAAAAAATTTTTTCTCTCATCATAGTCTTATTTACAATTGTATTAAACTTCTCTTGATTTTCACTATTTGTTTAATTTAACCAAAGAAACTATGATAAACTATAAGAAGTAGGCAACAAAGGATTTGGAAAGAGCACAGTTGAACACCAACATGTTTGACTGGTGGACAGTGACTTCACTTGGAAGATAGAAACTTCACTTCACTTGGCGGACAGAGATTTCACTTTACTTGGTGGATAGAAACTTCACTTGGTGGACAGTGACTTCACCTCCCTTGGTGGACAGTGATGGCCAAAGCATGTGAATGTTCTTCAGCTTCTATGAGGAAGAGGACTTAAATCACAAAGCAGTGTCTGCCACCAGGCCATGTGTGCATCTGCACACTATTAAGTCATAACTCAAAGTAAATAATTCTCAGAAAAAAAGCACCTTTTCCTTCCTCAGATCCATTTTCTGTTCTGTATTATTACCATCATTTCTGAATTCACATTTCCCATAGTTGCTGGGGCTGTAGTAATAATATCCTAACTGGTCAACATGCCTGTAGGCTTTTTCCATGCCAATGGCTCTTAATTTCCCATTGAATGAAATCTAAATTCTTTTGTCTTGCAATTTTGACACTAAACAATATGGCCTTAGTTTTATGGCCAACTACTTTCTTTCTGTAATCTGACATTCCAGCCTCTCCACACACTATACACCACACACACACACACACACACACACGCACACACACATGCACGCATGCTTCCCAGCTCCCTGTTTTGGCTCAGGTTATTTCTTCTGACTAGAACCATCTTCTCATCTTCAAATCATGCACACTCTACCAAGCTAAAATGTGCTCCTTCTAGACTCTGTCCATGCCCAGCTCCCCGCCTTACCAGCGATAATCTTTCCTCTATCACAGTGATGGCGAACCTATGACACGCGTGCCAGAGGTGACACGCGAACTCATTTTTTTGGTTGATTTTTCTTTGTTAAATGGCATTTACATATATAAAATAAATATCAAAAATATAAGTCTTTGTTTTACTATGGTTGCAAATATCAAAAAATTTCTATATGTGACACGGCACCAGAGTTAAGTTAGGGTTTTTCAAAATGCTGACACACCGAGCTCAAAAGGTTCGCCATTACTGCTCTATCACATCCTATACCACTTTATTTCTTATTCATTTTCTACCCTCAACTGCAGTTATCTATGTTTATATCTTATACTTCCCACTAGGCTGTGAAAGCAGAAATAATGTTTAGTTTCTCTGCCTCCAAAGTCACTACACGGTACAGGTAGATACTATTATTGTTCTTCATTTTACAGATGAAGAAATCAAAACATATAAAGGTTAAGGATTTTGCCTCATGTCCCACAACTATTATCAGCCAGGATTCAAACCCATGCTCTTAACTATCATGCCTTGTAGCCTGTCTATCAGGGCACTGCAACTGTTGGCACTTACGATTATTTTCCTGTTCTCTTTGATTACCAGGTTGCTTAAAGCTTAAGTGGCTAAGTTGTAGCTACTATAGCAGCAGGATAATAGACATACATCTCTAAGCATTAACCTTACTTCTAACTTTTTCAATTATTCTTTTTTGCTTGCCATTGTTCTTAAAAAGTGCCGGGGATAAATAAATAATTTTAAAAATGGACATTTACTTCTTATTTACAGTAAAATTCAGATAATAAAGCTTGAAATCAAAGGTGAGATGAAATACAGCTGGCTGAGGCCAACAAGCTATGAGTTGGAAAACATACATAAATAAATTTAATATTAATTATAGAATTAAAATCAGCACTAGAAATAAAAAAGAACAAAATCCACCCTGATGAAAATTAAGGCAGTCACAGGCAGAATGAGCATGATACATTCACCCAGATTACAGGAGGAAAGAACAAAGATGAAAATGTCAAGAAAGGAAATTGATGGTATGGGAGACAGACAATGGAGAAGGAAAACTAATGCCTGAATGGGAAGACACAGTGTTACAAAGATACAGATCCTCCACGCCATAGTTCCTGTATTTGTAAGGATCTAAGCTTCAAAGGTACAAAGCCATCAGCTGGAGAGGCCAAGCCTGGACAAGCCTAAGGACATTATACTCCGGTGCACTTTCCACTCACCATTTTCATGTGAAGTTTCCTGTACTCACTGCCTCCATTTCATCATCTTCTTCTATTCCTCTTTCCACTCTGGCTTCCCAAGGCCACTGTGCTGCACAACTCCTGGAAGTACCATTCATTTTTATTCCATGTGAATGACACCTCTGGAATTCTGCCTCACCTTGGGTTTGTGGCTTCGCCTCCCAACAGACCACCAAAACAGCCTTTCTAAGGTCAGCAGGGATCTCCCCATCATTATCACCAATAGACTTTCTTAGTCTTCAGCTCACATAAGTTCTTGGCAGCTTTCCACATGACTGGCCACTCCTTGCTTCTTAACTATGTCCTCCTGCTTCCTTGATACCGTGGTTTTCTTTTCTTCTTCTTAGTGTCCACTGAACAGTCACTGTTCTCCTCATGCCATTAAATAGTGTAGCTCCTCAAGGCTGGTCCTTGGCCATTTAATCTCATTTGTGTCCACAACTCCAATTACCAACTGTATGAAGATGACTCTCAAATTTTCATCTGCTTCACATCCCTGTATTCTGACCTCCAGACCCATATACTCATCTGTCTACCTGGCATTTTCTCTTTGCTACACTAAAGACACCTCAAACTCAGTTAAGTCCAAAACTGAACTCATGATCCTTCCACCAAACCTGGTCTTCCTTGGGAAGTTAATGATTATCACCATATGCCTCATTTTACAAGTCACATTCTGGGAGCTATCCTTGACAACTTCTCTTCCTCTTTCCTCCAATCAGTCCTAAGAACTGTTAACTTTATCTCTTAAATATCTCTCACAATTGTCTCCTCGAGCATCACCCTGGCGTAAGCCAGCTTCACCTTTTGCTGAGCGTATGGCAAAGCCTCTTGATTGTTCTCTGGATCCATTTGGCTCAAATAACAAACCTGACCCAGCTATCCCTCTCTGCTAAAGCATGACCATTGCTTCCAAATGCTCTTTAAGAAAAGACGGAACATAACCTTTAGGGACATATACATGGTCTGCTCGCTGCCCTCCTACGCAGCCTCATCTCACTCCACACTCCTCTTTGCTGCTCTGTCCAGTGCCAGTGCTCTCAGATTTTCTAAACCACGTTCCTCCAGCTATGGGCTTGGGCACATACTAGTACTACTTACTCTGTCTAGAACAGTGGTTCTCAACCTTCCTAATGCCGCAACCTTTTAATACAGTTTCTCATGTTGTGGTGACACCCAACCATAAAATTATTTTCGTTGCTAATTCATAACTGTAATTTTGCTACTGTTATGAATCGTAATGTAAATATCTGATATGCAGGATGTATTTTCATTGTTACAAATTGAACATAATTAAAGCATAGTGATTAATCACAAAAACGATATGTAATTATATATGTGTTTTCTGATGGTCTTAGGTGACCCCTGTGAAAGGGTCATTCGACCCCCAAAGGGGTCGCGACCCACAGGTTGAGAACCGCTGGTCTAGAATGTTCACTCCCCTCCCCTATTTGCTTAGTGAACTCCCACTCACTTTATAATCTCAGCTCAAGTGCCACTTCCATCCCTTTACAAACGCAAATAATACCAGGTACCTCTCATCTGTAGCACCGACTACAGCAATACTTTCCAAATAAAATGTGTGATTATGTCTGCCTCCTCTCCTGCCATTAGCCATTAGGTCCAGTGAGAGCAAAGATGTCTGTTTCTTGTCTCCGGGTGCCTAGTGACTAGTATATATAATACACATTTAGTTGAAGATACAATAGTTGAACATGAGTTGAACACATAAACCAACTGCTTCAATAAAGGTATCATTACAAACTTCCACAAAATATAGGAAGCGGGACCAGGAAATATCAGCTCAGCGCAGATGAACACTCCATTAGCATGAGGTAGGTGAGGGAGACATGCATCCATGACAGCAAATCACAGGGAAGAGGCCTATAATGTCAAGCCCTGCAGTTTCAAGTAAACACTACACACCCTGCATAAGGGCAAATCCTCTGACTGAACATACCTCTCTTAGCTCATTGGTGAATAAACAGGGGGAAATTACAACAGTGAGGCTGCCAAACCTCCCAACATAAAAAGTGCAAAACTGTACCTACAGGCAGTAGAACATATGCTAGAAAAAAATCTAACCAGGGAAAAATAAAAGTAAATTTTGGCAACCATAATAAAATAAGTGAAGGAAGATATGGCAACTATGTGAATGGAAAAAAAAATGCCTGAGTACAGGCACATATAAAAAGAAAAATAGGCAAGAAATTGAACTATTTTAAAGAAACTAAAAATCTAAGAGCTGACTAATAAAACCTAGAAATGAACACTTATATAAAGTACAAGACCTACATTTTAGAAATGACATTTACTAAGAATATAAAGAGTGAGCAATCGGGGAAAGCCTACTGCTTCAATTCCCACCTGTGCTTTTCTGCCGCACACTGTAACATTTCTGATTGGGCTCCCTGCTTAGGCTGGCTGGGAAGGGCAATGCTGTCTAGTGTTCTACTGACACCCCCTGCTCTCATGTGCTCATCAGTGGTCTCAGAGTCTAATAATTACTTTTAGATAAGAAGACTAAATAGTGCAAAGATGTCTACTTTGCCCAAATAAATGTACATGCACAATGTAGTTCTAATTAAAATCTCAAAGGGTTGTTTTAAATAACTTCAAAATAATGATTCTCATCTTCATCTAAAACCTAAAACCTCACAAAAAAGAAGTGCACTGAGGGAAGACTTGCCTTCTCAGACATTAAATTATATAATGGAGATATACTACTTAAAAGGGTGTGGTTCTGGAAACAGAATAAATACAGAAATAAATCTAAAGTATAACAGAATGTAGTGATTATAAGAGTGGCATTTCAAAATAATCCTGGGAGAGCAAGCTAACAACCTGGGACCAAATTAAGCCTAAAAACCAGCCCGCAATCTATTAAAAAAAAAAAAATCCACATCCTACATAATAAAAGCCTAATATGCTAAGTGTGCGGTCATCTGTTCAACCACTCAAAGTGTAATATGCTAATGATATGCTAAGGTCGCTCAACGGCTCACTATGATGTGCACTGACCACCAGGGGGTAGTCGAGTGGTTGACCAGTTGCTATTATGTGCACTGACCACCAGGGGGCAGACAGTTGACCAGTTGCTATGATGTGCACTGACCACCAGGGGACAGACGCTCCGACTGGTAGATTAGCTTGCTGCTGGCGTCCGGCTGATCAGGACTGAATGAGATGGGCCGGACACGCCATGGAGCCCTCCCGCGGTCCCTCCCCGGCTGGCCAACCTCCCGTGTCCTTCCCCAGCCCCAATTGCGCACCAGTGGGGTACCTCAGCCTGGCCTGCGCCCTCTCACAATCCGGGACCCCTCGGGGAATGTTGGGGAGCCGGTTTCAGCCCGATCCCACAGGCCAAGCCAAGGGACCCCACTGGTGCACAAATTTGTGCACCGGGCCTTCTAGTAGTAAAATAAGGCCTTTGCAATTATCCTTCTCAAGGAAAAAGCTATTTATTATAAAATGACAGATTTGATATTTGATAATATAAGACCTCCATATAGTCCAATTCAACATAAACATAAATAAAGGGCCACATCAAGGACAGGCTGGAAAAAAATATTTGCAACAAATTATTATATAGCTTATCCTTCCTATATAATAAAAGGCTAATATGCAAATAGACTGAACAGCGGAACAACTGAACTGGTCGCTATGACGTGCGCTGACCACCAGGGGGCGTGCGTGGAACATGGCGGGCATCGGCTGCAGTGGGATGGTGGAGCAGGTGAGCAGGGGCGACAGACCAAGGCCAGTCACTGTCATTGGGGCATGCCTCTGCCTCTGGTGGTTACTGAAAATTCTTTGCTCCTACCCACCACGGTCCCACCCGGTGCTCACACCTGCTGCCAGCGCCAGCCCTGCTCACACCCACAGCCGGTGCTGGAACCGCTGCTCACAACCACTGCTGGTGCCCGGCACTGATCCCAATCACTTGGCGCCATCAGCAGATGCGAGCGGTGGCTGCTGGCCCAGATAGCCCCTGAGGTTTTCTCCACCTCCCCCTGCTCCTGAGGGGCTATCGGGGCAGCAGCCACCGCTAGCACCCACTGCTGGGAGGGGCCGGGCGGGGGCGTGGAAAATGGGCCAAGACCCGACCCTGTGCTTACCGCAGCCTCTTGAGGCCCACAGTTCCTTTCAAGGTGCACGAATTTGTGCACTGGGCCCCTAGTATATAATAAAGCTCTTAGATGTCACTTAAAAGGAAAATATTTTCATGCTAAAATGGATAAGAGACATGACAGAATTGTGGCAACTAACAAAGAAAAAAATGGAATGACTAATAAATCCTTATAATCAATGCATTATACACTTAAAAACATTTTCCTTTTCTCAAGACCGAGGATAAATAAGAATAGAAGAATGCGTTTGACAGTGTAAAGAAGCAGAACATGGGGGTGGGGCGTGATGTCACAGGGCTCTGGGAACCTCAGGAGGATTTAAGCAGGGGAGGGAATATCTCACTCATGTTTCAGGTCACTCTGGGCGCTGTGTTCAGAACAGCCTGGGGAAGGGCAAGGAGGAAGCAGCAACATCAGTTAGGATGTTATCACATAGTCTAGAAAAGAAACAATCATCCTCCAGGCATTCTTCACAGCCTGTGTGTGTGTGTGTGTGTGTGTGTGTGTGTGTGAGTATGTGTGTGTGTGCACATGCACTCCTGCACACGCTTAATTTCCGATGACCTGAATGTGGAGTTTGAGAGAAAACCAGCGACATAAACGGCTTCAAAGTCTCTGGCCTGAGTAACTATCATATCAAACTGAATGACAGCATGTACAAAGGGCAGTCAGAACAGGATTGAGGGAAAAGATCAGAAAGTTCAGTTTTAGACACATTTCTGGTATCTTGCAGAAATCCAAGTGAAGCTGTGGAGGAGGCAGCAAGATATGTGGAGAGCTGGGTTTCTGTACCTCCTATTTCTCCCCTCTGGTAATGAAGTTTCTGATGAGGAAATGTATCGTTAGAATACATTTTCACTAATAGCTATTTGGTTATAAGCACAGAGAACACATAACTCATAACAATACCTCCAAGTCGCTTTGGAATACCAATTAATGAAGAATAATTTTTAAAAGCCTTCAAATAACAGAGAAGATAAAATTAATACATAATTTCATTTAGTACTGAATGAAAATCTTAGTTTGCTTTTATAAATAACTTTTATATTTTCATTAACTTTAGCTTGATTTTACCTGCTACCTTAGTATTACCCAATTTTAATTCAACTTGATTTATTACAATCTCAATGTTAATCCTTTCAAAAATAATTAATAACTTTCCAAGAAAATTCATACACAAAATTATATTCCTCCTACCCTATAAAATGTAATTTCATTTTAAATAATAGCTTTGATCAAGTTAGAATAACGAAGGAACAATGTAGCGCTGTTTATTCAGGCTCTTTTAAGCATGAACTTAAATGTTCTCATTTGCTTACTCATTTTCTCATTTATTCAATAGTCATCCACTGACTGCCTATCAGCCCTATTTGCCAAGTACCAGGGATGCAGATATATAATACACCTCTGCAACCAAGAAGGGCCCCCCAGACGAGTGGAACATTCAGGCATGTAAAAACAAAATTGAAGTTCAATGTAAGAAAGGGGCAACTCAGAAATAAATACACAAGGAGTTATGAGAACAATGTAGAATGTGTCAAAATCCAGACAAGGTTAAATTAAACCCTAACATACACGTTTTGAGGAAAACAAGTACAAAACAAATACTGATTAAAGTGACCTTAGTGGGAAAGATTAACTAACTACAATGAGCCTGAGACTATTTTTGTGCTACCATATACTAAGTTCTAATGACCTCGCTTAAGAATATCCATTTTAGGTGTCCTCTCATAACTAACAATTATATATGAGTATGACTGTAGTTCTTTTGCCAAATGACTTAACTCTAAAGCACCGGTCGCCAACCGTTGGTCTGCGAACCACTGGTGGTCCGTGAGGTCCGAAAGGTTGGCGACCGCTGGTTTAAGGACACCTTTGGAGTAGCGGCCGCCAACCGGTGGTCCGTGGACCACTGGTGGTCCGTGAGGTCCGAAGGGTTGGCAACGGCTGCTCTAAAGTATTCATCAACCACCTAAGAGTGGACTTGCTGTTAAATGAGACTGAGCTGGCTGGCTTCAATGCCTTGGCAGCCTCTACAAACAAACCTTTTAACACCTAAGCCTATAGTGCCTTGGTTAAGAAATCAAACCTGAGGACAGTCAACCACAAACAGCCACCGAGGTTTTCCCAAATAAAGCACTGCTTAAGCTTAAGCCAATCAAATACGTTCCCAGCTCTGAGATGGCATCTTCTCTGAAAGCCTTTCCCAGTGCCTCTCCTCTCCACTTCCAGTTTGGTGCTGTCCAACTTGAATAATTTTTTGCTCAAATAAACTCTTAAAAATGTTAAGATGCCTCAGTTTATCTTTTAATACTTTTTTAAAGAAGACTGTAATGTTAAAGTCACCTGCTGGCAGCCTGAGATACTTGGAAGTAAAACACCAATGACATATCCAGAAATATTTCTTTGATCAATGAATTATTAAAAATAAATGGATTCTTTACTATCACACCATCCTATACAGACATTTAAAAAGCAAATGAGAACTCAATGTTCAATCACTATTTAGATTTCAACTTGATAGAAATAATAAAATTAAGGATGAAAATAAGTATGACAATAAAAACTAAATTTAAACAATGGGATGAATTGGCTGTCTAATTCAAATGATTTTTTAAAATCATGTAAAATTTTTAAAACTATGCTTACAAAATAACAGAAATTTACAGTATCATATTAATATCTGTGTGGACATTTGTGAAAAAGAAATGGACTAATGAGAGAAGGGATGATTAAGAAATATGAACAACTATTGAAAACTAAGCCAAAAAATGTACTATTATGGAAAGGCACGAAATGCAAATAAAGTTTAG
Source organism: Myotis lucifugus (assembly GCF_000147115.1). NCBI lineage: Eukaryota > Metazoa > Chordata > Mammalia > Chiroptera > Vespertilionidae > Myotis > Myotis lucifugus. The sequence continues at coordinate 1,335,513 of NW_005871247.1, forward strand.
GAGCTAGTCTTTTAATTTGACAACTGCAAAATGGGAAACTGACCTCAGACAACTGCAAATAAATGAGGGACGATTAAGCCAAAGAATTTCACATGGAATGATATAATGTGCATTGTAGTAACTCCTCACCGGGGAATAGGTAAATGCAGGCTGGAATTTTTATTGTCTTTGAAGGGGCTGATATTCAATGGACTTAAATTTCACAAAGAGCTGTGTGTTACTCTATTACAATTAATGACACTTTCTGAAACATAACGCCTCAGTAGAGAAATAATTGTGAACACATTTGAAATATCCAGGTGTTTCTTGAAGCAATTTACATTTGACCTTTCTTGACTTTACCTTTTGGATGCTAGAACAGTACCATCCCCCCTTTTAAATTTTAAATAATGAGCTCTTCTATAATATAGCTCAAGAAGATACCCATGCCCACAAGCCAGCAGCTTCGCCTAAGAGCAAAGATTCAGCACCATGGCTTGAGTCTATGGAAGTGGCTGAGAGCTTTTGTGCTTCACTCTTCTCAGCATGATGAAAATAAGTACAGAAAACTATACCCCTCGTTTTAGTTGTAAAGAATTCTGTTTTCATAGAAAGCATTTTCTTTTCTTCAGAAATATTTTTTTAAAAATTTTGGTAAATGATGCTACATTAAAATATTTGCTTTATTTCAAAGGCCAGAACTGAGGTGGTGGTGGTGGTGGTGGTGGGGTTGGGGGGGGGGGGGCGCAAGGCAAATTTAACCTACTGACAGGTTTTGTTTGGTATGCACAGAATTAAAAAAAAAAAAAAAGGGAGCCAACATTTTCCATTTAACATTCAGGAAATTTCATCTCAAAATCCAAGTATCTAGCTTATACTGAAAACTTGGAGGATCTAGCAACACGGCCTGCGTTTTTCTAGGCCAATGACAATAGCTGCTCCCCTGGCCAACACACGCATGCACCAACTCAGAATCACCACCAGCCCTAAAACAGCAAGTAGAACATGGAAGGAAGGGACCCAAGAGCATTGGCCTCTGAAATGGAAAACGTCACTGAGGGTAACTAAGATGAGTGCCTTGTAAACAGAGAACAGCTTTTTAAAAATGCTATTTCTGAGGCTATGTGTCTATAATCACTTTCCAACACATAACAGGTGCTTGGATCTAGGCAGCCCTGTGGTCTCAGATGAGGACAGTGGAGGGAGAGGAGGCTGGAGAAGAAACAGACCATACAGAAACTGTAGGGTCAAGGTTAGGATTCTCTTCTCTATCATTAGAGTAATAGAAAGCCATTACTTGTGGTTAGCAACACTCAGTGGTTGCCCGACACCTACAAGGTAGGCCTCATAGCTTTAGCAGGCATGTGGGGCCCCTGCTGACCTCCCCTGCTCACTGCCTCAGCCAGACCTCACAGTGCCCTCCCCACCTTGAGATGTTTCTGCTGAGCTGCAGTGTTTGCAGGCTCCGAGTGATCTCCTGTGTACAAGAGTTCACATTTCTGTGTCGTTACTCATGATGTTCTCTGTCTGGAAAGTTCCCTCTCACATGCATCTACCTGGTAGATACCCACGTAACTACCTGATACCCCGGTCACTTCTCTGAGAAGTGCCCCAGACCTCCAAAGGTAGAAATGATTGCTCCCCACATCTTGCACTGCTTACACCTAAGGAACTGCCTACATCCCACACCAATACCAACGTATTTTATTGTACTTTATACATCTGTCTTTCTCTATCATACCTCGAGCTACTTCAGAGTAGGGACCAATCATTACATCACTAAAAAAAGTAATCAATAAATGTGTAAGGATCCTTTCTGAAAGCAACTTTCAAGAAATGGCCCGTGTAGTATCAGCACCTTCTATACTTATGAACATCTTGCTTTCTGGTCCTGGGAACTCAGGATCACTCTCCAAAGGGTACGTGAAAATCAAGAGGATTTCAACAGCCTCCCCCACCTCAATAATTTTAACCTGAATTAAGCAGAATAAACAAAATTCTGTGCAAGAGAGACCTAGTTCAGACACATTTTCCTGTCCTTCACTGGCATTGAAGCAGAGTCTTAGAGCCAGAATGTTCACCTAGTACCCATGAAAAGGGTCGTTTTTTTATATAGCCAAGCCAGAAGTACTCAGAATGACTGAGTATCTGTTGAAAAATGTACAAACTAGTTTTCTTTTTATGGGAAAACACGTTAGATTTTTTAATGAGGGGACTGTCCACATCTGTGTTCAAAGTTAACCGCATGCGTATTTAAACAAGCCTATTTTGCTGTTCCGTCAGTCACTCACTCAACCTAAGTGAAAACCATGGAGGGAATCCAGGCTCAGAAAACAGTGTCCTTTACCAATACCCTAATTCACAAGCCCCCGAATACTTCTGTATGTATTGGGAATCTGGTCTAAAGATCTCTTTATATTCTTAAAGCCAGATGTTACATTTAATTCGCGTTATTTCATATTAGGAAATAACATCAGGGACTGTGAGGGCGGGGTCTTTATCCACATAGTTTCAGGCAGCTGTTTAAGGCAATGATCCACAGCACTGTGTAATCCTTGTTCAGTACACCTAACGGCAGCAATATAAGCAATGGTACGTTCTAGATCAACCATGCTTATGCTAGAAGCAATACCAGAATAGCCATCCTTTTACTAACATATATTAATGAAAACATTAGGATATTACATCAGGCTTTTATTTCAGTGATATTTTTCTTTTCTTATAAGCTAGCAGGTAAATATTTTCCAGGACTAAAGAAACCTCAGTTGGAATAAAAGTTAAAACTGCATATTAGTATTTTAAGGTTACAAAGTATATTTTAAGGCATAAGGATACTCTAGGTTACATTACATAAATCTTATTAACTACAAAATTTCTCTTTTGTTGCCCGCTATCTCTCCATGCCATCATTCAAATCCTTAGTTTCTTTGTTCCCTGTGATCGCTGCTTCCAGGAGACATCTGGCATAGGATCTGAGGGAAATGCCAGAGTGAAGTTTTCCTTAAGATTAATCACATAGGTAAGTCACTTCCCTTTCTGCCAAACAATACTTTCTAAACCTTCGCAAAGGACTAGGTGGTCATGAAAATGTGAGTTTTAGAATTTGCTTAATCATTTACACATAGATTTCAAGGTCAAATAGCCTGCCTAAAGAAGTTTGGAGCTCCATTACTGGGTAAAAATAGCAACAGACAAAGAATGATCAGAAGTTGATCTGGGTTAAAGGAGTGCAGGTATAACAAACTGCCCCACTGTCTCACCACCCCTAACCCTCCACCCCAGTTCTGGCTCCTACCCAGTGTCTGGGAACTCAGTATGGAGATCAAAATGATCAAATTATCCTGATTTTAAAGCATAAATATCAAGGGATAGGAATTTTTAATGTATTGAACCTTAAAAGCAGTTTGTCACTGGGGCACAAAGGGGGAATAGGAGATAAGGAAGCACACAGTCCTCAGGGATCAGCCACATAGTCAGTTCCCACATCAGTGCCATCAGTCAGCCTAGAGTCACCTCGCCTAGAAAACAGCGAGGGGGTCTGGGGTTAGAGCAGAGTACAAGCGGCTAATGGGATTCAGAAGAACAAACTACTGGTAAAGGCCAAACACACTGAAGATTGACAAAAAAAGATAATCTGGCAAGAAACTCAGCTTGGCTTCTGCTAGACTCCAACTGGAGGTAATTGGAAGAAAAGAAGATTCTGAAAGCATGGGGGATGTGTGGCAAAAACAGACCAAACTTTTATATTAATAACAACAATAATAGCTAACATTCACTAAGCACTTAGCATGTAGACAGTATAAGTGCTTTAAGTCCTCCCAATCTCATTACAGAAACATACACTATGGTACTTCCACTTCCAGTACTTAGCAGCAAGAATGCCAGCAGGTAATTTGGTGGAAGAAAGTCACTAATGGAAATAGCCTTATTCCAGGGTGGTGCCTGGACCAGGGCATTTCGGCTGAGAGAAAAAAAGCGGTAAACGAGGAGCCCATGGTCTACAAGTTCTGCTCCCAATTTGACCATTTTCAGATATGTCATCAGTGACATCACTAAGCTTCATCTCAATCTTCCACAAACACTGGAATAATACCACCCCACCCACCAAATTACTGTAAGAAGCAAATAAAATAATAACCAGTTAATATGGTATGTAATTTATAAAATACTATCTACAAAAATATGTTCAAATTATCATCTCTGCATTTGCTGGCAAAACTTCATCTAGAGTTATTTTAGTTATAAATATCTATGCCAAACCCACTCTGCTTAGATGGATCATTCCGGAGAGTGAATCAAATGTAATTTAGGAACTGTTTGGGGTTATATATTCAGGAAAAGAGACTGCATTTAAAATGCATTTTCCTTTTGACGTTCAGTCATGCTCATGATTTTCCTTTTACAAAGAACATATTTAGTTGGAGAGTCTTTCCCGAATACTATTCAGACTCTATGCAACCTGATCCAGTGCAGTAGCTAATCTGAATCATCAAAAGGCCACAGTTACGGACCTCAGAGGCCATTGGAGGAATGCAAGTTGTCCTCCAGTTAAAACATCAAAGTCCAACAAATCACAACACTCAGAAGAAAAATATATTTCTCATATTGATTTTTCTTACTCAAATGATGTTCAATAAATGGCATCACTGGCATTTGCTAACTTCAGTTCTATTCTCCTAGAATACAACACCACATTTAATAACTACTTTTGTTCAACATGAAAGATGAAAGTCAATTCCTATTGCTCAAGGCAGACTGCAGAGCCAAAACAAAAGAAACATCAGAGAAAGGGAAAATGGAGAAAGATGCATTAGATATTAACCTCATATTCCGGAGAAAACCGAAAAATCTTTATCTGTTTCTCCTTCAGAGTTTTAAAGGCTGTAAATTTTATTTTGCCCAACCCACCCTATAATTCAGAGCTCTTTATCCAAAGCCCTTCCTTTTTACCTTATTTCAGCCATGAAAATTCTCTCAAGTATTGTCAGTATGAAACAAGAAACATGTCTCTTCTTGACCCTGTATTTTATTTCCTTCCGTAAAAATTCTTAATTCAAAGATACACTAGATCCTAAAAATAACATACCTTATCAGCTTTATCTTTCTAATTATAACCTACCTCTCTGATGCGAAATTCTACTTATGTTTTGTGCCTTTCTTGTAATTTTCTCCAAAATAAAGTCTCTGAGAACATCAATGGTTCTTCTTAAAACTAAGTCTAGGTTATAAATTCATTCATCATGTATTTGATCTTTCAAAAGAGCCATTTTTGAAATCCCATGAACCTAGACTTAAACAAATGAGCTAATGTATGTAAAATGCTTAGAACATTACTTGGCATATAGCAAGTACGAAATAAGTGTTAGCTGCAATTGTTGTTATTATTAACACTTCTTGCTACAAAGCACAGGACAGATCCCCACAACAAGGTTATCCAGCCCAAACTGTCAAGAGTTTAGAGGTTGAGAAACCCTGTAATAAAAATTAAAGGATCTGGCTGGTTGAACATTCGAAACATCTGCACTTAAAAAACCCTAAAAACTGCAGAAAATGCCCAGCGGGTTTGGCCTGGTGGATAAAGCACTGGCCCACGGACGGAAGGGCCCCAGGGTCAAGGGTCTATACCTAGCTTGCAGGCTCAATCCTGGTCCCCAGTCCCAGTGGGGGCGTGTGTAGGAGGCAACCAATTGATGTGTCTCTCCTCCTCCCTTCCACTCTCTCTAAAAATCAATGGAAAAATATCCGTGGGTGAGGATTAAGAAAAACAAACAAACAAAAAAACACCCCAAAAACTGCAGAAAATATGTAAGTCCTAATGATAGTTAATAATCCAATCTACATACCTTAAGCTAAGACCTGATGGACAAAAGTGAGTGCCTAATAGCAAAATGGATAAAACTCACCGGTAAACATAAATTGACCAAAAAGCATTAAAAAAATTCTCCAAACAAAAACTAACTCTACCTCCTAAATAATCAATACAACTTAATTCAAAAGGGCACATCTAATGTTACCTAGAAACCTGGCATAGACTTTCTAACATGCGGTGTTGATGACGACCACTCTCACACACTGTCAAATGGAAGTTTAAGTTGATACGAAACAAACTAAAGGTCTTCTGAGAAGAAATTTAGCTGTACTTAAAATACATATCTTTTTGCCTTAGCTGGTGCAGCTCAGTGGTGGGAGCATAGTCTCACACACCAGAAGGTGGCAGGTTCGATTCCTGGTCAGGGCACATATCCAGGTTGCGGGTTCGATGCCCAGTCTGGATGCATAAGGGAGGCAACCGATCTATGTTTCCCTTGCACACTGATGTTTCTCTCTCTCTCTTCCATCCTCTCTCTAAAATCAATTTTAAATATACATATTTTTTAAATTTTAAGTTTTTATTTTGAAAACTACACATCTTTTAACACACCACATGATTTTGGAAATCTAATGAAAGACATAGTTAAGGACATGTTCAACAACTTAGCTACAGGAATTGCAGTTCAGCATTGTTTATGTTGAACAAAAGACTGGAGATCTCTAAAATGTCCAATAAGAAGAAATTGATTAAACAAATCATGGTGTATTTATATATAACTCTTAAAATCATGTTATAACAAATACTAACCTGGAAGGATGTTTCTGATATACTATTTATGGAAAAATATACGAATTACATATAGTATATAATTCATTTCCATGAGAAAAATTATATCGGAAGATGTGTGCCTGTGTGTTAAAGAAGTCTATAAATGCACTAGGGTGACACTGGTTAATAAGATCATAGAGGTTTCAAGTGTTAACAAGGGATCGTGTAAGCACTATGAGGGCAGGAATCTGGTTTGCTTTCTGCTATAGCTCTAACACACAACAGTGTCTGGCATAATGGAAAAATAAAACAAAAACTTGTTCTTTTTGCTTATCTCCATTTTGTCACTGTTCTGCAATAAATAAATTATTTGCATAGTACATTTTTTAAATGTTGCCTTAAAAAGAATAATTCAACAGCTAAACTAATTTTTTTACAAATAGAAATGGAAATGCCACCTACTTCACAGGGCCACAGGTTTAAATAATAATTTATGTAAATATTCCTTGTAAACTCGGAAGCACTGCATGAATGTCAGAAATGAGTTATTTTGTTAAGATCATATATTTCAAAGTTAAACCAGTTTCATATACGCTTTGGCTGGTAGCCTTCCTCTCAGCAGTTTCACTTCCGGTACTTTATGTTACCTTAGAAGAGAAAATTTGCAATAATAGAGAACTGGTTGAGAACTGGCGCATCCATGAAATGGAATAGTATGTCACAATTAAAATGTATCCTGTAGAAATGTATTTATTGACATATACTCTTAACCTCTTTAAAAAATTCATATATGTAACATAAGTAAAATAATCCTCAATACAGTTTATTATAGCATCTATGAAGTCAAATATTCAAAGTAATTATGATAATTTTTATCTTTTTAAATTTCTTCATTCATTCTACTTGAATTTATTCAGCTTTTCACTTTTAGTCATTTGTTTCTCAAGATTCAATCAGTCAAAGCCATCAACAATATTTTATCTTTTAGTGGCTAAATTAAAAACATTTTATGAATGGCTTTCATCCTTTGAAGGCATACCTGCTTTAAAGCCACATTATAGTGTCAAATTAAGCACATGTATATTTTATAAACCATGTAATTCCTTTCTACAGTTTAATGTTAGTGGTTTCATATACATATCTTTATGCACTAGTCACTACTTCATAAATCAGAAGCTGAATCTCATTTTCTCTCCTTAAAACAAATGTAAGAATCGTTTTCCAAGGCTTTATTTTTCCTACTTTCACAGAGAGATCACAGAAGTAGGGTACAAAGAAGAGTCACTCAGAACTAAATTAATAACAGCTAAAAAAAAGTATTTAGAAATGTGAACTGGATTGGAATTCCTTTATAAACACAGCCAGTGGGAATTTTTTCTCCCATGGATCTCTATTAGAAGCTGAAGAACTCTTACACCTACCACCACATATATGCATTCTTGAGTGAACACCAGCTCCCTAAAAAAAGTAGTAAGTGCTTCCATTTCCCCAAAGACTACGTCTTTATCTGGTATTCAAAAACTCAGCTAAACCCTTGTTGTCTAGTATTACACTAATTAAAGGCACTAATGAAAATGTCCTCACCTTCCTTTAACTTGATTTTATAAGAATGCCTACCAACACTAGAACTAAAACATTTCCAACATGTTATTTACAGAATATCATAATTTGGGAAGCTGATCAATAACATAATAACAACAGACTTGTACAGTTATGGGAATCAGCAAAAATTTTAAACAATTGTGAAGCTTCCAACTGAAATTAGAGCCCAAGAAAAGTGGAAGAAAGAAATATGTTGAATACAAGAAGATGAAGCCATTATTCATGTACCCAACAAGCACCAATCAAGGTGACAACACGCCCGACAATGGAGAGGGCTGTGGGCGGGGAGTGACATGTGGAGGAAGGAAGGGAAAGTGCTCCAAAGGAAGAGCAGGGAGGTGCTAGGTGAGCGGCAGGGCAGGGCTGGACAGCCCACCTAGGCAGGAAACACTCAGCACCAGGAGGAATCCCATCATGTAGTCTGAGGCTTTCCTCAGGAACCGTTTAAAAGCCACAGACCCCACCCACTTTCTACTGTGAATAAACTTCCTACAGACTCTGAAATAAAGTGCCACCTAAACTCATAGTCTTCTTAAAGTTTTTAAAACCTAGGTCTATATTCAGTTTCTATAAATTACTGATTAAATGTAAATCACTCCATTTCTTTCCTCCAGATACTGTCTTGCTACAACTGACAGGTTTTTTATTTTTTTTCCATGATAAATTCTTTGAACTGCCTTTTTTAGGGCAGCAGCAGGTTGGGGGTGTTGCAGCTTCAACTCAAGGTGGCTCTGTATTATCCTATATAATAAAAGCCTAAAATGCTAAGTGTCCGGTCATCCATTCAACCAATCAAAGTGTAATATGTTAATGAATGCTAAGGCCGCAAAAACCGCTCGCTATGACGTGCACTGACCACCAGGGGGCAGACAGTCGACCGGTTTATCAGTCGCTATGACATGCACTGACTACCAGGGAGCAGACGCTTCAACCGGTATGTTAGCTTGCTGCTGGGGTCTGGCCGATCGGCACTGAGCGAGACGGGCCGGACACGCCCTGGAGTCCTCCTGTGGTTCCTCCCTGGCTGGCCAACCTCCTGCGTCTCTCCCTGGCCCCGATCATGCACTGGTGGGGTACCTCAGCCTGGCCTGTGCCCTCTTGCAATCCGGGACACCTCGGGGGATGTTGGAGAGCAGGTTTTGGCCTGATCCCTCAAGCCAGGCCGAGGGACCCCACTGGTGCATGAATTTGTGCACTGGGCCTCTAGTCTTTTATAAAATCCTGGCATTTCTGCTAACCATTTGATGTTTATTAGTTTGTTGTTGTTACTGTTTTTTTCTTTCCTGAATTCATTTTAAACCTTTTATTTTAAACCTTTCATTTAAATCTATGTAATTCAAACAGGAGACAGCAGTTAGTACCTCAAGGGTAAATACAGCTCTTCAATTTTACACACAAGCCTGGAAACTAGACTAAGTTCCTGGCTGAATCTTATGGCCTAGATTTATAACTAAACAAAGGTAAAAATTTAAAGTTTTTTCGTAAAAGACCCAAAATAGCCATATAAATCCATTTAGCTTATATTGCTTTTCACTCAAATTTTCATTAAAAACATGTTTATTGTGAAACCATTATTATTCTCTTAGCCAAGAAATATGGGAGGGTAGCATAAGGAAGGAGCGACTTGGAAGAGGTGGCATCACAGGCCACAGGCGTCCACAATACTGCTGTGAAGTGGGAGGGCTATTTGAACTCATTATAAGACTGTTTTGACTTTAAAAATAATAACAAAAAAAATAAATCTTACTTGAAATAGATTCATACTTCTCCAAGTAACTGATAAGACTTTATAAAAACACAATGAATGTAGTCATTATAACACTAAAATTCCCATATTTTATGGACTACCAACTTATATATCCACTCAGCCAAGCTGTTTTCCTGCTGCTGACTTGAGTTCCTGTTTTAAATCTGTGCCAGTTCCTCTTGGGTGTTCTTGTGATGAAAGCAAGCAGCTTTCCCTAAGTTTTAGCCAAGCTCCTTCACATAGTTATCTTATGAAAAAGCCACAACGTTGGGGCACACCACAATGACAGACAGGAGAAAAAAATCTTTTAGAGAATTATTTTGATGTTTAAAATAATGGGGGGGGGGAGATGCATTAAACATAAGATGCTAATGAAATAACATGCTAATTGAAAATAATATGCTAATAAATAACATGTTAAATACAATTAGCTAATTAATAACATGCTAATTTTGATATACACCAGGTTTACTAAATACTGAGTTACTAATGTTTTTTAAAAGTTGGATATGCATTCTTTTTTGTATACTAGTGACTTAAAATGCAAAATCAAAGGAAAGAAAGAGGAGCACACAATGATGAGCTCAGGGAAATGTACCGGAAATGGACAAGAATGGAAAAGTTTGACAGCTTTAAAGTACTTTCTAACACAAGGCATGCTGGTTACTTTAGGCAGATATGCTATTATTTTCTCACCAGAACATAACTGAAAACCATTCACCTCAAAAGAAAAGACACCTTGGATACATTGTTACAAGTTCATAGTACCTCTTCATGCATATGTGACTTTGGAAGTTTTTTTAAAAACGTGATAATACCACAAGTTGGGAATGAGTCACAGTATCATGATCTACCTGGAAGAAGATAAACCCACCTGATTGATGGAGTTGGCAGCACAGGATGCCAGGCCTGTTCCCACAGAAGTGAGCAGAAAACAGGACAAGTCGAAGGGAGCCGGGGCCAATGCGAATCCCGCTGAAGTGGTGCTGACAACTAGAGCTGAAACAAAAGCAGAGCAGACATCTCGTTACCAACACAGGCCCCACACTGCAAACGGCAGACAAGCCATCTTCCAGGGAACCCAACCAAGGCTAACCTTCCACTGAAAAACAAACATTTTTCCCACTATAAACATTTGTGTGTGCTCATCACAGAAAAATGCTCCTTTTTCCTTTAATTCCATTATACATGAGAGAAAAAATAAGGTGGATATTTTATTTTATTTATTTATTTTTTAAAAATATATTTTATTGATTTTTTTACAGAGAGGAAGGGAGAGAGATAGAGAGTTAGAAACATCATTAAGCTGCTTCCTGCACGCCCCCTACTGGGGATGTGCCCGCCACCCAGGTACATGCCCTTGACCGGAATCGAACCTGGGACCTTTCAGTCCGCAGGGCGACGCTCTATCCACTGAGCCAAACCGGTTTCAGCGAAGGTGGATATTTTAGATTGAACCACTCTCTTATTCACTCAACACACATTTATTGAATACCTCCTTCACAACCAGTACTATGCTGGGCATTAGGCACTGTATGGGATGAAGGGATGAACAAGGTCTCATTCCTGAGCTCAGAATTTATTTGACGGGGAGATGACAGACATACAGTCATAACTGTATAACACAAGGCAGTAAAGAGCAAGGCCCTGGTCTGTGGGTCTTAATTCTACCTGAGCAGAGGGCTTGCCTGTAACAGATGGTGGCCCCAGGGCCCAGAAGATGACAAGAAGATGACTACAGCCACCAACAGAAACAAAGAGAAGAGGCAAGATGCAGAAGCAAAGCCATGCAATCTGAGCATCCACGGTGACCGCTCCTTTTCTTAAGCCCTGGTCCTTTTTCCCTGGGGGTTTGCAGAAGCTACAGGGCCAGAAGTGTCTGAGAGTGGTACTGACACAGGGCTGCAGAAACTGAAAAAAATGATCACTGTTAGTGAATTAACTGGAGAAGAAGACTTCAAGAAGATGGCATTTAAACAGGACCTTCAGCGGGATGTAGAAACAGGAGAGTAGTGGGATGGGCAACATTGCAGGTGGCTGGATAATTCCAAAAACCAGCAAAGGGCAAGAGACCACTGTCAAGACTCTAAAGCACCTGTGACATCTGCCTAGATCAGTGATGGCGAACCTTTTGAGCTCAGCGTGTCAGCATTTTGAAAAACCCTAACTTAACTCTGGTGCCGTGTCACATATAGAAATTTTTTGATCTTTGCAACCATAGTAAAACAAAGACTTATATTTTTGATATTTATTTTATATATTTAAATGCCATTTAACAAAGAAAAATCAACCAAAAAAATGAGCTCACGTGTCACCTCTGACACGCGTATCATAGGTTCGCCATCATTGGCCTAGATTGTCAAACCAAACAGCTAGGAAACATTTTTGAACCTCTCCTTTCTCTCCCTTCTCTACATCCCACCCATTGCAAAGTACTGTCTGTTTTCCTCCACAACGCATTTCAAACACACCTCTGCAGCCATCCTCTCATCCCACGGCTCACAGCCGGGGTGGTGCTGCCACAGGGACAGTCAGCAATGCCTGGAGACAGAGTGGTTGTCACGACTGGAGGGGATGGATACTGCTGTGCTCCAGTGGGTGGGCACCAGGGATGCTTATAAACATCCTATAGGACAGCCCCCAAAAAAGAACTTTCTGGCCCCAAATGTCATATGCTGACACTGAGAAACATGTCATCTAGCTCAAGCTATTATCTTGCCTGGACAACTGGAAGGGCCTCGTTCTTTATTGGTCTCCACTTTCCTCCACCTTGCTCCAGCACGGATGATATTTTAAAATGTACACAGATCTGCTGCATAGGAAATCCTTTGACACTACACCTGGAATGAGATGCAAGCTCTCTCCCCAGCCACACAAGTGCACTGGTGCCTCTATTGCTCACTGACTCGTATCCTCTCACAGGACCTTCTGTTTTTAAGCCAAGATCCTTCTTGCCTCTGGGTCCGTGCACTTCCATCTCCTCTGCCTCTCTCACCATCAGCTCCTTCTTATCCTCCAGATCTCATCGTATTACCTTGTAGAGAGAACTCTGATCCTCATGTCTGCAGTGGCCCTCCCAGAGACTCCTCCCTCACAGCATCCTTCATTATCACACACAGCACTCATCATGCTGTGGCCCCGCATGGAACATGGGTCCCTGGAAGGCAGGAGCCCTGACCTGGTTCTCTGCCATACTTTCAGGGTTACCACTAGGCCAAGTACAGAGCAGAATTTCCCAGAGGAAGAGGGGGAAGGGTGGCGGCTGTCAGATGGGAGAATATCAAGTTGAGGAGTTGGCATTTCATTTGATGGGCAGTAGAGACAGTCTAATGAAGAAAGTGACCCATAACTGCATGTTTAGCCTGGTAGCAATGGGCACCAGGACTTACAACAGGCACAGTTGTGCAGAGAAACAATGTGAGAGTCTGTGCCATTAACCCACTGTGCATAAACGTAGTAAGAGTGGGAACCAGACAGACGTAAAGGGTATTTTGATGGGACAACTGTTAGGACTTCTTAACTGTGAAAGGTGGAAGATAAAGTAACAGCATAAAAGAATAAAAGGTAAAGAGCTGCACCTGGGTGCATGAAGAAGAAGGACCACAGTGACAGAAATAAGGAAATCGGGGGAAGGTGATCCCGCTGGCTGGGCTCAGGAAAAGGCGCTGCCTTTGAGGAACTGTAGGCCATTCAGGTAGAAGCGTGCAGAACATTACACTGGAGCCCAGGAAAGAGATGGAGAAGGTGGGAGGCCCAATGCTCTGAATCCTGCACCCACAGACCATGGCTGAGCCCCAGAGAACAGCCAGCAAAGATAGTGAAAAGGAGTGTATCAGAAACATCAGAATTTTACCTTTGGGAGTAAAGGAATCCTGACAGACCCAGACAAAGAATATTTGGAGAAAAATCAGGGGAATGAGGTATCATGGGTGTCAAACATGTGAGGGCCACAGGAGGCAGGACTGGAAGGCACCATCGCAGACATCAACAAGCAAATGTAAATGCCAGAGAAACTGACATCCCTTCTAATGGCCACAAGTTGGCTGGCATGCCCTTCAGTCCAATTTTATCAGCAACATCCAGAAACGTTATAGTCCTGCCATTGGACATGCCTTGTGCCTAACACTTAGGCCAGGCACAGGCTTCTTCATATTTCTATTTATTTGATTGGGATCAATATAATTTGCAAAGGTGACTTAAATGCAAGGAGATTGTCGACCTAACCCAGAAGTTCCTAGACAGCGTGTATTTGGCAAAGGGGTTCTTCCTTTACCTTGGTGGTCCCACACAGGGTGTGTACCTGAGCCTCCCGGGGAAGCGTTGCCTCCAGAAAAGAGGACAGAGGTACAGGTTTGAGCAGACAGACTGAAGAACAAGGCCCAGGAAAGAGAAACAGGTTTGGATAAAGGTGGGGAGACAAACAGAAGATGAGTAGCTAAAGGCAAACAGGGGGCTTATTGGAAGTCACAGAGGCACACGCAGGAGAAGAGCAGCTGGCTCAGGCTGTACCCCCTTCTCCGCTCTGCCTGGCCCACACGCCGCACTACAAGTCAGAACACAACCCTCTCACCTCCATACAGAACAGCAGCAAAAACCCCGTGGACCCAGGGCAGCAATCCAAGACTAAACACGATTTCAAAGGAAACATTCTGAAGAAACGTTTAGCTCTCTAATTCTCTAACGACTTAGGCCCAAAAAAGAAAGCCACAGTGATTCCAGCTTTGGAAACAGTAGTTGAGGGCATATAAAGGATATCTTATGCAGGTGAGACAGGACAAGAACAGCCTGTCATGGAACAGCCAGACCTGCACACATTTAGTGACCACCAAGAAAACAGCATTTTTAAAAGAGCAAACAAAAGTCCTTTCAGGATACTCAAACAGCTCCGTTCTCTGATATCACACCGTCCAGCGCAAAGTCTCAGGGACAGGCTGCGTGCCACACTGTGGCATCCTCTGCACCACTCCACGGCCTCCCGGTGGCTGGCGACTCCGCACACGCTGCTCTGCGTGTGCGACAAGCCAGGGCTGGAAGAAACGTCCTTAAAACCCAGGCCACCCCTCAGCTGTACAGACGAATGCTGCCACCCAAGAAAGGCTGATGGTGTCAATGGGAGACTTTGAGAGGAAAGAGGCTGCATGGCATTCCCTTTCAAAATGAACTAAGTAAATTGCTTTTATCCACAGAATAAGTCAGTCAAAATAATTCCTGACTATTTTAAGGCCTTGAACCTTACATCAGAAGTAGACTGCTTATAAACACCTTAAAAGCAGTCTACCTTATAGAGCATAGAAAATCCTTTCTCGATATATAATTAACAAAAGCTAGAGTCACCAAAATAAAGAACCTCTAAACATCCAAATAAAGAATACCTCTAAATATCCAAATTACATTTTGTATAGTGTTTTATAAACAAATAAGAAAAATCAATTAACACCTAGTGGACAAGAAAGTACCATAATCATTAAGCTATCAAAATAAAAATGTTGTAAGAAGAAAATTCACTTTAAAATAAAAAAGAGTATGTAGTTACATGAAAGCGAAACTCTTCATTTTTTCTTTACATTCACCTTAGGGCTTAAATGAGTGATGAATAATATACAAAGCACATCAAATTTTAACTAATGGGTTCAACCGATAAGTTGAGAGATAGAAAGTGGTTTACAAAAAACTGACAAAGGCAAAAGGTAAAACATGATCATAAATTTAAAAAACAGAAATAACTGCCTAATTTTAAAATGTACAAATTGTGAATGGTAATGTACATTACAAAATTATAAGGATGATTATTACAGCCAAGGAAACTGGAATATTGTAGAACATTTCCAAAAAAGATCAAAAGCTAACAAAGAATGTATTATACTTACTGCATCAAAGCAATTAAGTTAAAGAAAGAGAAGGGCGGAGGATTGATAAATTGTGCAAGGAGAACTGACCAAAGCAAGACTCTCATACGGCACTGCCACAACTGTAATTAAGCTCCTCATTGATTTCCTGGGATTCATTACAGGGAATCATTTTACAACACCCGGATCTCATTAAAAGTGAATGTAATACATTCTTTCATTAATAACATTTGAAATTATATTTTATTTGGTAATCTCATATTCTGTCCCTTCACAAGTAAACATAAAATCAATGCTGCCCACGAAGCATGACCCGTCTGACGGAGGCCCGAGGATGACGCTGGAGGCCCAAGGAGGAGGAACCTTCCCAGCCCCGTGGAGCCTGCCTCATCCTGTCCTCGCTCCTGGCGGATGTCCAGCCAGGGAACCACAAGCACCCCCATGCAAAGATTCACTAACAGCCTGTGTGTGGGGTGCTTAGCAAAAGGCAGTACTGACTATCAGGCCCAAGTTTTTCACAACTCAACCTCTCCAGTCAATCTCTTCTGACCCATCCCATCATCAACAGGATTCAACAGAAACGGTCTCTTGTCTGCCTGCTTTCTCCAAGGAGTTCTTACATATGCTCTCCGTAATTAAAACAAAATTATTTTGAAATAGTCACATTAGGCAAGTCCGTCCGGCCTGGAAGAAAGCCAGCGTCCCTGGTGTGAACTATGGGTGGCCTCGGAGCAGAGCAGGCCACAGTTAACGCTGAAAGGGAAACAGGCCTCAGTCCAAGAGAGGCGCAGAAATGAATTCTGTCAACAACCAGAGGGCCTGGAAGAGGACGCCGGACCCCAGGAGAACCACAGCCCTGAACAAGCACACTGACTCCAGGCTGGTGAGACCCTCAGCAGAGAATCCAGTCGTCCGTGCCTGGACTTCTGAAATAGTCACTTTGTGTTGTTTTAAACTGCTAAGCTTGCGGTAACTTGTTTTGCAGCAAGAGAACACTAATACCTACTGTAACAAGGGAGGCATTTAGGAAAGGCGAGTCTACCAACAACAGAGGACAGACTGACTGGAGTGGATGGAGGCCACTGCAGGGCAGGCGGGAGTGCTGAGGGCCTGGAAGGAGGGCAACAGTGCAACAGAGGGTAGATCTGTGCTTGGAAGGTGGCTGCACTTTACAGAATGAATATATGTGACCACAGCAAAGGAGCTAAACATAATTCAGTACCTACTAGTCTAATCTCGGTCCTAAGAATCCCTCCCACAGCATTCCCAATGACTGCCATCTCCAAATCTGGTGACGGGAACCGACTTCTCCCAGGGCACCTCTTCTGTAGAGAGGAGCGCTAGCTGCTGGGCAGCTCCCCCTCAAACCAAGTCGAATCAACTTCCTGGGAATCCCTACCTACGGCTGTAACTTCTGTGGGCTGGAGCAACAGCTTCCTCTTAGTACCACCCTTCCATCATGCAGATGAAACAGCCCCACGGCCATGCTTTTCCAAGCCGTGTCCCCGATGACCACCCACCCCTGACTTCCACATCCCTGTGCACGCGGTGACACCTTTCAGAGACATGCTAGTTTTTCACTATAACAAAAGCACTTGGCACAGTGCCTGGCAGATAATAAGGCTTATTAAGTGGCATTCTTGGTAACTATTAAAATGTGGTTCCTAGAATTCTACATGACATATTTCTCTGGCTACTAAGCTTAGATATAAAAGCAGTGTATAAAGGAAGTTTGAGAAACTAACAAGACATTTCATAAAAGCGTCACACACCTGTCTTATGATCTAGGTTACCTCTTTGTCACCTTAGGGCAGTGATGGCGAACCTTTTGAGCTCGGTGGGTCAGCATTTTGAAAAACCCTAACTTAACTCTGGTGCCGTGTCATATATAGAAATTTTTTGATATTTGCAACCATAGTAAAACAAAGATTTATATTTTTAATATTTATTTTATATATTTAAATGCCATTTAACAAAGAAAAATCAACCCAAAAAATGAGTTCGTGTGTCACCTCTGACACGCGTGTCATAGGTTCGCCATAACTGCCCTAGGGTGTGAGTGGAAAGTAGTTCTTAATAAGATGGACTATAAATGACAATGATAAAAACAAAACACACATTTGTGAAGCATTTTACAATGCCTGTGTTTTTACATTCATGTAAATCTCAAAAACACTCGGCTTCAAAACAGTGTGGAGACTTCAGGGTATGAGAAGAAAATGTGAAAACTTTCACTTATATTTCACTTTTTAATTCTTTCTTTAAAAGCACTTTATTTGGCATATCTTAAAATGAATATAATTCATTGGTGTACCAGTACATGAATTTTATTTAAAAATAACTGTACATTTTATCTTATGTAAGGCATATAATAATGCAAATATTACATATATACATATACATATACATATACATATTTATATATATATATGTGCACTTGAAACTTTTTACTGATAAAGAACATGGCTAACAACCTTTGGAGAACGTGCTCTAAAATAAACAGCAAGGCAAGCAATGGCAGGTCTTAATATTTGATTTTCTACAGGAGACCCACGTGCAGACCCGCCGCGGCAGTGAGTGCAATGGAGGAGCTAAGAGTACACAGTCTGCGTGCAGTCCTGGGCTCTCTGCTTTACAGATATTCTCGAACAGGTACTCCAAAGACTCATTTTCAGAAGAAAATTCAATGCAATGAAGGGAAAATACAGAAAGGCGCACACATTCACATAATCACCACCCAGGCCGCTGAAGGGCTAACTCTGTGTGCCTACACAGGACCCACGGGACTGGTGCCTGCACCGCAGGCTCCCGTGGGACTGCAGTGTCACCCTCCCCGAGGAGAGCTGGGTGAGTGGGAGGAGCCTCACTGCACCTGCCACCCTTCCGCAGCAGAGGCCTTGGTCACCACCAACAAGCTCCGCGGACCAGAGGGAAGGTGCGCCAGCCTCCCAGTTCCAACATCGCAGTGCACTCTCAGGGAAGCAGGCAGCCATCTGGAAGGGTCTGCCTTCTCCAGTGTGCAAGAGGCTTTTCTGAAGAAGCAGCTTATCAAGAATAAGTTGTGTTGTTTTTTTTAAAATATTCCACACTTTGAGCATTATTTGTCTCTGAGCCTAAGCATAATGGAGGCACTTCATTTCCTTTCTGAGATCACCAATTAAAAAGAACCTTAAGGATTATATTTTAAAAACTGGTCATCTACATCCTGCTTTTATAAAACTCTGTCTTTTCATGCCTCACTATTTTTTAGCACTGGCCTCAAAAAGAATTAAGTGAAAAACAAAACTCCAATAAATCAATTGGGTAATTATCAACTCTGATAAAAGATTTGGCAGAAAGATTAAAACCACTGGTTAAATGGGTTTGAGGTTCTCTATAGATTTTAAATTACCCTTGTGATCTATTATATCTCATTATCCTCGATAGTGGATACTATGTAACATTGTATTCCAAATCCTACAAACCCAAGATGTATTCTCTTTAAGGCTCTTTTGTGCACAAAGCAGACAGAGAACAGGCAGTTAATAAATTTGTATGTGGTTTGGTTTATGTGTGTGTCCCAGCTATGGAATAAGTTTTTTTGGTTGATCTTAAAGTTCAAAATTATATGTTAATTAAGAGGCAGGAATTAAGCCTCTTCTGATTTTCACATGAGCACGCATTATTACTTCCTAGCTGTACTTGAGATTTCCTCCTCTCTCTCCATTTCTATTAACACCTTAAGCTTCAAATGGTTCAATTTCTAATTTGAGTTTTTTAGGCTTCGTGGCTTAGCAGTGCTCTGTGAACCTCCTGACACAGTCATCTTACCAGCACCCATATCAAAGAAGGTGGTAATTCTTATGCCTATTGTTAAGTTCAGATGAAAAGTCGATTGATGAGAGACACGGTATTTTTTCCTCAGCCACATTAAAGAATATCAATCAGAGGTAACTGATTACAAACCATAACCACTTCTGGTTAAAAGATAAGACGTTATAGAGATTTTTAACAACACAGCTGCAAAACTAAGAACTTATGGTGCCTTCCTGTTTTCCTCTTTCTTCTTCTTATATAGTTAATGACCAAAGCTAGTCTGAAAAATCCTGGGACCAAATTAAAACTCATCACTTCAAATGCACTGAGTAACACTGTTACCAAGGGAAACGTTTCAGTATGATCAAGGCAGTCAACCAGGAAGCATTTGGTTTGCATTTATAGTCAGCATTCAGAAAAGGGAGATAAAATAGCTATCAGACCTGTTTAAGTAAACACGTAAATAAAAGCTATTTAGGAAGGTTAATTATGCAGCACTTAGGGAGATCCTCAGATGGTCCTTTCAATGTTTTTCCATTGCTTTAAAACTTTGCTACTTTGTCATCCTATTTTTAGGTTTTTTTCCCTCTTCTCAATAAAGAAACATTTCTTCTCAATATACTTCATAATTAGCTAAGAAACTTTTCCATAAAACTGATGCCTACCAAAATTTTTTTAAAAATGTATTTTTATTGATTTCAGAGAGGAATGAAGAGGGAGAGAGAGAGATAGAAACATCAATGATGACAGAGAATCATTGATTGGCTGCCTCCTGCACGCCCCCCACTGGGGATCAAGCCCACAACCCGGGCATGTGCCCTCGACTGGAATCGAACCTGGAACTCTTCAGTTCCCAGGCCGACGCTCTCTCCACTGAGCCAACCAGTTAGGGCCTACCAAACTTTCAAGAGAAACACCTCTTTTGAAAAATGCATTTGGCAAAAAGGAACTGTCAGTTAGGCAGTTTTCACTAAAATAATGAGGCCTTTTCTCAGTTCTATATCAAAACTGTGTCACTATCCAGAGAACAGATATTTTATGATATACACTTAAAATAACAAATTAATATTAAGCATATATTTAAATTATTATTCTGATTTTGACAGTATTTAGTATTTACCTACATTTGATTATTTTACACAAGACATATAACAGGTCAGTAAAATGAACCTCTCACTTGTTCTTATTTGGACATAACTACATACATATGTTAATGTATCATTATTTTCTTTTTCACTGAATACTTTCACTTAATCCTGGTAACTAAATAGTCATGCAATAATATTGGCTATGTTATTATTCTAGGCATCCAAGATAATTTTTTAGCAAGAGAAATCTTTTAAGGACTTTTAAGATGATGAATAACGGGAAGAATTCCCTGAATGGTGTCAAAGTCCCTTTAAGAGAAACTGACAATCAATAATCATCATTTGCCAACCCTAATAGACAATTCATTGATAACGTTTACGCTCACTAAGTCTCCTGGCTGAGGACCAGATCATTTTGAATAAAACAAAGTCAAGTCTTTGAGGATTCCTCTGAGCTTCCAGGGGTATAACTTTCACAAATTCAAATAACTTGTAGAGAAACATGATAGGGCCATTTCAGTTCCAACTGAGTACAAAACAAGGCATTGGATAAAAACTTCAGGACACAACAACAACAGGTGAAAGCAGCACCTTAAAAAGCAGACAGAGGAACCACAGCACAGCAGCCTGAAGTCACCTGGAACAAACTTCTCAGTCACCATAGCATTCAATGATAGACAGCAAAAGACAGCAGGTCTTTGAATAAGGTCATTTCATTCAATGCCCTTTCCTTAAAATGATGGTCAGAAAAAAAAAATCAGTTCAAGCAGAAACACTGTCTGTGTGTAGTCTGCACATTCTTCCATGTATGCAGGGTCTTCTCTAGGGAATCCAGTTTCCTCCCACATGCCAAAGATGTGTGGGAGTGAACTGATGTGTCTAACCTGCTCCTGTCTGAGTGTGTGTGTGTGTGTGTGTGTGTGTCAAAGATGGCATAAGTGAATTGAAGTGTCTATACTGCCCCAGTCTGTTTGTGTGTGTGTGTGTGTGTGTGTGTGTGTGTGTCAAAGATGTACACGAGTAAACTGATGTATCTAACCTGCCCCAATCTGAGTGTGAGTGTGAGTGTGAGTGTGAGTGTGTGTGTGTGTGTGTTTGTTTTGAGTGGCCCTGCAAGGGAAAGGAATCCGTTCCAAGGTGGGCTCCTGCTTTGTGCCCTGAGCTTTATGCTCCGACCACCAACTGGAATAAGCAAGTTGAAAAATAATTATTTTCTTTTAAAGTTAAAGAATTAATTTTATTTTAATTAATATTTATTAATATAGCTAGTATATATGCTTACATGTATGTATAGCTCACATTTATTTCAAAGTTTAATATTAGAAGTGTTTTGGGTTTTCATTTAGAAGTTTGGTGATTTCTACGACCAGAATTGAAATTTTATTTATATCAATTAGCCTACAGTAAAATTGGTTTTGTTATGTTGTTTTGCTTAATGTTACAGTTTCCAGGAGGTGAGAGAAGAGCGGGTAGGGGAGAGGGTCCTGAATGAACTTTTCAGATAAGAAGAGTTTCTCAAAGTATGTTCTGGGACCATTCCTAACAGGCCTTTCTAGGCCCACCCCAGACCTAAAGCACAGTAGTTTGTGGAGATGAGGCCCAGAAATTTGCATTACAACAAGCATGCCAAGTATCTCAGATGGCAAGTGAAGTTTTATAGTCATTGAAGATAGTGACATTCTCTGCTGATGGTGGGGATTGGGGTGAAGAAGAAAACCGGAAGCAAGACGCCAAAGCCCTGGTGACTGCCGGAGCACATCAAAGTCGGAGAGGACGGCTGCATGGCACCACCTGCTCATTTCCTTGCTCAGCTGAAGCTTCACCAGCACCTAAACTTTCCAGTGCAGATGCATGATTGGGCTAGTTGGCTCTCCTCTACTGTATAATCCAGTACTAACACTTGGAGTGCAGGAAACGAGTTAAGTCGGCTCGCGTGAATTGCGCGTACTCCGCGGGAGCCGTCTTTAACTCGATTCATATAGATTTGCGGTGGAGTGCGGGAAACGTGTAAACTCGGGCCGATTGTAACTGCGTATTACCAAATATTTGTTTGTAATCCACCCTTTTGGTGGATGGAACAAAACCAAAAGACAGAGCCATCGGCTAGTTGGCTCTCCTCTACTGTATAATCAGTGCTAACAGTTCCCAACACAAACTAGGAGTCTCAAAATGTGTGTCTGATGACTAAGATGGTAGGGAAAAATGACTAACAGAGCAGCGCACGTCTACAACCACTCCTGGAAGTCAATGTGGGGCTGGGAAATTAGTCTTAAATACACTGCACCTGAAGTGCACATGTGCGGCTGTGGCCGAGCAGACTGAGGGGTGGTGGTCTATTTCCTGGGGAAACCGGCTGGTGGAGAGGTGGGCAAGCTCACCTCCCTTTCCTAGAAGGGAGTGCACTGCATAATGAGGTAGCCTCATGGGTGCCATGAGGACACAGAAATGTTGACTCGGCTGGACTTTAGATGCTCTGGCTTTTAAAATGACAGAGGTAAGAATTATGCCCTATCTTACAACCTCCCTTGTAGCTAGAGGTGGCCATGTTGTACAGTATTGGCCAGTGAAATAGAAGAAGTTCCTATCAAGAGCTTTCCTCCCCAAATAAAAAGGCAAATTCTTGTGAAGAGGTTTCCGACATTTCACACTGTCCCCTTCTTCATCCTTTCTGCCTGGAGTACAGCACGATGACGGGGCAGTGGCAGCCATCCTATGGTCTTGAGCACAGAAGCCACAAGCTAATAATTACAGAACAGAGAGAAGGAACCAGGTATGTTGACAATATCCTTTAGCACCAGCTCTTCAGTCCTATTTCAGACTCCTTGATGTAAGAGAAAAACAAACCCTTAATCTGTGTACATCACTGTTCTTCAAATTTCAGTCACGTACAGCTGAGCCCATTTTCAACTCACAGCTTTTTTTCTCTTTTTTAAAGGTGTCAATATTTTTTGAGATCATCATCCTCATGAAATTTATCTTTGCGTTCCTTTACGTCTCTATCGTAGCATTTTACACTTACAATCAATTCAATTAACATCAAATGGAACTTAAAAACAATTAGATCATTAGAAAACAGAACAGCCTAGATCCGTGGTTGGCAAACTGCGGCTCATGAGCCACATGCGGCTCTTTGGCCCCTTGAGTGTGGCTTTTCCACAAAATACTACGTGCGGGTGCATGGTATTGAAACTTTGTGGCCCATGTGCAGAAGTCGGTATTTTGTGGAAGAGCCGGTATTTTGTGGAAGAGCCACACTCAAGGGGCCAAAGAGCCGCATGTGGCTCGTGAGCCGCAGTTTGCCGAGCCGCAGTTTGCCGACCACTGGGCCCTAGAAAAATGTATTTTTCATCTAATTCAGAACACTGGCTCAAGCATCTTCACAGCCCTCTCCCACCAGAAACCAACTGGAATGAAGGAATGAAAATAAAAATCAGAGAAAAACCTGTATCAGCATAAATTAAGTAGAGAGTTGATACTAAAACCCCCAAGTAATGCTTGTAAAATATGGTACAGATGACATTAAATTGTAGATGGTTGCTGAGAGCTGACTTATTACTTTCATTACTTAAATAGCCAAAAAAGCAGACTGCCTAAGTATCACCTAACAAGGAAATGGATAAACATGAGAAATAAAGGCTATGTGACAGCACCCGCCCCTCCTTCCTGCTGTGAGAGGTGAGGGTCAGGAGCAGAGGCTGGGTGGACCATGGGTGTGAGGGCCCGCTGTATGAAAAGTCCCCTCACTGTGGAAGCTACAGCACGGCTCGGGGGAAGGAAAAGCAGTCACCCCAGAAAGAGAGCAGGTGCTAGCCCTGACATAACTCACTGAGACAACGAGAGGCGGTTCTGCATACCCTTCCCCTGCAGCAAGCCACCCACTGACTATGCTGGCACGACAGGGTATCTTTCCAGCTCGGCAGGAAGTAGCACAGAGAAAAGGCTAGGCAGAGACACATTATATTCTGAGAGCATAGACAGACTACACTAAAAATGAGATGTGGAAAGTCGAACACTGGCATGTGTGGTTTCAAAAACCTTGAAAATACCTTGTAGAGAAAACGTTGCCCTGCTGGTAGCTGCAGCTTCATCTCCTTCAGGCCATAGGAATGTTACATCAGTAACATAAACTGATAGCTTCCATCTTTAAGTTAAACCGTTAGGTGATGAAGAAAAATCGCACCACGCATTCATTCAATGAGCAGCTACTATGTGCCAGGCACTGCATCAAGTATAGACAGAACAGTGCAAACAGACATCGCCCTGCCCTCGTAGAGCTTATACTCTTCTGGGGGACTTACTACTGTCTGGAACTGTCTTCTCTTCACCCAGGAATGGACAAAGATAAAGAGAGGTAAAACAGGTCAATCTAAGACTTATAAGAAAGATTCTACAACATTAAAAAAAAAAGGAACATGGAAGAAAAAGGGGTTGAATATATTTATAACAAAGATGCACCACAGAACTAGACTCTGAGCTCCTCATTAAGAGTAAGACCCATGTGGCAGAGACTCACAGTTACCCCATTCTGCCCATTCTACTCACTGCACTCACCCCATTCTACCCAGTTGGAAGGGTACAGTTGGTACACAGCAGGGACTCAATGAATAGCAGGTGAGTGAGTAGAATAAGTAGAAAAAGGTCACCCCTATCTAATGTACAGAAGCAAGCACTGCCATAGTAGAATGTTAAAAGTCATGAGAATAAAAAGTATATGGCGTAAAACAAAATCAGTGCTGTACATAACACATCTCAGAGGATCCTTCAGAGTGAAGCAAAAAATTATAGTGAGAAAAGCAGATGGAAAGAGTCTAACAGAGAGGTAATCACACTGGAAAATTAAATAATTGGTACAAATATGAAAAGGGAAATAACCTGACCATTATTTGATTGGCTATCCAAAAAACTCATAAAAGAGTCAACTGAAAAAAACAATTTTTCAAATACCCCAAATTAATTGATCAATAAATGTATATAATCTATTTGAAAAAACTATAAAATTTAAGAGGCATAAAAGAACTCTTGAATAAATGAGGATGATGAATATGGTAAAGATCTCAATCCTCCCCACGCAAGTTAATATATAAATATGTTGAAATTCCAATTAAAAAACTAATATAATTTTAGGCAGTTGAAGGTGATTAAGATTTGTCCAGGGATAGAGCCTCACAAATTATTAAAAATGTGTGTGACATTCACCACTGGTAAACAACTTATTAAAAACTGGATATATGTCCACCTTACACCATTTTCTATAAACAAAATTTTTAAATGTAAAATATAAAATTATAAAAATATGAGAGGCCCGATGCATGAAATTCGTGCAAGGGGCGAGGCCCTTGCAGCCCTGGCTGCCTTGGCCCTCGCAGCCCCAGCTTCGTCCAGATGGTCCTGCTGTTTGGTCTAATTAGCATATTAGCTCTTTATTATATAGGATAAGATTAAAATTTCAATAATATTTATATCTCCCTTCTGTGTGGGAGAGCCCAATAATTATGCACAAACGAGAAACCACAAGGAAAAAAATATTGATAGATTTTGTTACATAAACATTTGCACATAAAATAATCATAAATAAAAAAAGAAACAAACAACATATAAGGGATAAGACATCTACAATAGGTATATAGAATGGGTTCAAATCTTGACTATAGAAAGAACTCGTACAGATAATGAATAAAGACAAATGCTGAAGACAGGAAAGGATAGAAGGTAAACAGAAGGCCATTTGCAAAAGAAATACAAGTCACCAACTAACATGTGGAAAATATAACACCTCACCACCAATTTAAACAGAGACTTAAAACCTTAAATGCCACTTTTCACCCATCAGATTGGTAGTTATTTAGAAAAATATATGATTATCTATCATGTATTGGTGAAGGATGATGAGTTGGTGGTCACTCCGGTAACAGCATACACAGGTAAAACCTCTCTCCAGGGAGATCTGTCAGTGAAAATCAGTTTTCAGAGTATCCATACCCTTTGAGCCAAGAAGGCCACTCAGATGCACTTATCCTAGGAAAATCACCATAACTTTAACTTCAAAGATAGTTAAGTCAAAGAGAGAGAAACATGGATGTGAGAACTACATTAATTAGTTGTCTTCCATATGGGGATTGAACCCGCAACCTGGGTATGTGCCCTGACGGAGTCAAACCCTCAACCTTCCAGTGCACTGGAGGACTTTCCAAGTGAGCCACCCAGCCAGGGCCAAAAGGAGGTAGTTTTTTATGGATTTTATTTTATTGTTTTAGAGAGAGAGGAAGGGAGAGAAACATCAATGTGAGAGAGAAACAGTGTCTGGTTGGTTGCCTCCCATACACACTCAGATCAAGGATCTAACCCGCAACCTGGGCCTGTGCCCTGACCTTTCTGTGCCCAACAATGCCCAACCAACTGAGCCACACTGGCCAGGGCAAAAAAGGAGGTAGTTTTAATTACATTGACGAGAAAGCATGCCTATTTAAGGAAGAAAGCAAACAACTGAACAAAATGTATATTATGACCCCATTTTTACAGCACAAACCCAACAGAACTATATATGCATTAATAGAATATAATTAATATGATATGAAATATACTGGTATAATTAACCTTCCTTGAACCTTTAGTATGTGCTAGGTTTGGCACTAAATTATTTACCTGCATTACCTCTACAACCTTCACAACAATCCTAGAGGTAGCCTCCGTTTACAGATGAAGCAGCCGAGGCTTAGATATTTGAAAACGTGTGACATCCTCACAAAGTAATAAGTGGTAGACCTGAGATTCCAGCCCTGCCAGTCTAACTCCAGTGGCGCTGCCATTAATACGAACATTACAACTCAGACTGTGGGCAGAAAACGCTGAAAAACTGTATTCAAAAGATTGGTAACTGCACAGCCTGGAGGGGACTTTGTGTATGTTTGTTCTGTCTTAAGAAAACACTACCTTAAAAATTTTTTTAAAGTCACCAAAAGAAGGTAAACATATTAACACAGAATACTTTAAAAAATACACAAAATATTTACATTTTGAGCTTACATTTATTTAAAAAGCGAAACTATATGAATGAGTTGTACAGAAAAAAAATTTAGAATACACCAAAATGATGAAAATGGTTATTATTTTGAGGATCAAACTCTTCTCACTTTTGCTTATCTGTACTTCTTATTTTTTCTAAGGTAAACACGTAATATAATAAAAACTCTACTTTCACATTTAATAAGCATATAATTATCAAGGTAATTATTTCAAAATATAAATTAAATTTCAAGAATTCTGCTCAATATTTTTATGAAAATGTGGAAAATCTCTTGTATAGTATCTGATAGCTGCAATCTACTCAAAACTATGAAGCAATCTAAAGTAAGATTGTATCCTCTACTCCTGTTTCTTTTTTCTTTTAATAAAAAGCAACACTCTGGGCCCTCGGGGGTAAACATCTATACACTGACAGACTTGACATCAGTTCCATCAACTGCATAACCTATTGGTTCCAGTAAGCAATCTATTTTATTGTTCTGGTCTCAGAAAATGTGTTGTAGCTTTTCTGCACAGATGTTATTTAGGAAAAAAATTCTGCTTTTTATTGACCTATATTAAGTATAAATTCCGTTTGGTCACCAAAGCCTCTTATGATCCTCATCCAACATTTCTTTACCCCAGTGTGGTCCTTGCAACAAAGTCCAAAAACACATTGTAAATAGCTCAGTTGGCAAGAGAAAATCAAGGGGGACATATTATTTCTTTATAAACTCAATCTTACTTCCTTTCATAGAAGAAAAGTCTTTAAATGACATTAGCACCAGCACACATCTGGCCCAGATCCTGGCATCAATGCCAAGGCAGCAGGCTACTGCTATCCTACTGTCCTGCAAATGGCCACTATATGGCCCTCCACCTTTTCTAGTCAATTTTTCTCAGTTTATCACAGCTATCAACAAAAGAGGCCAAGAAAGAAAGACTAGTTCTATAAAAGAGATCGCTAATTCCCAGATATTTCTGCCTCGGCTATCATTAGCAATAAATGAATTGCCCTGAAGAGTACAAAAGAAATCAACTGATAAAGAAAATAATCCCACTGACTCCAAGATGTGTAAATTCAAGTAATAAACTAAATAGGGAGGGAAAAGGTCAAATAAAAGGGTAGAGGTCATCAGAAGGGTGCTGCCTCTGTAAATGGAATGAGCAGAAGGAAATGACTTTAATTCAATTAGCTCATCTAGAAACCTGGGGCATGGAATATATAAAATGGTGCTGGAGGAATTTACTGCCTGGGACTTCTGTATCTGTAGCAACAGGGGCGGCTGCGCTCCCTTTCTCCGGTGCATCCTGCTTTTGCACAGCTCTGTGTGGTCCAGGTCCTGCCCAGCTGCTTTTCCTGCTGCCCGCTGGGGAGGACTGCTCTGGCTCTCACTGGGCGAGTTCTCTGCATCCAGCCAGACCAGTGGGCCTGGGGCCGGCACTCTGCCTGCACAACGCTTACTTCACTTTCTCAAAGGGTGGTCCAGGACCACCTAGCATCAGATCTTCCAGCATGCTTGTCAAAAATGCAGATCTCTGGGTCCTGTCCCGGCCTACAGGATCTGAATCCCTGGTGACAGTGGCCAGAGAGCACTGTCTGAACCCACGTGCTGTGCAGGCTCCTTTGCATGCATACTTACATATGGGAAACAGTAAGCCAATGGGCACCACGCGGCATGGTATGTTCTATTAAAGAAGTAATGCAGTCACTGCTCTAGATTTTAGACACCATGTTTTAAATATCAAACTCTACATCTGCCTACTTGGATATACAACAATATGAGGTATATAGAAGAAAAACCAATACAACAGCTAGCCTGAAGGTAAGATGTGGCCACAAAAAAAACCCATCCTAATTATCACACTTTCCTCTGTTCCTAAAGAAATAAGCATTGAGAATTAACTTTAAAAAGTGATTTTACATTAATTATTTAAAGTAGCTCTTTTAAGACTCTAAAAAGAGGAAACATGGATAATTATTTCCCGATTTGGCAGTCAATCAGCACTGACTTCCTAACTGCCAAATAAAACACCTCTTCCTAGCAGGCACCTCAGACTCTAGCATCTGGAAGTGTGCATCACTTCCTTTATGAAACGTCT
Organism: Myotis lucifugus; assembly: GCF_000147115.1. Taxonomy (NCBI): domain Eukaryota; kingdom Metazoa; phylum Chordata; class Mammalia; order Chiroptera; family Vespertilionidae; genus Myotis; species Myotis lucifugus. The sequence goes on from NW_005871247.1 coordinate 1,365,255, forward strand.
CTTCTAATTTCTGTGACAAAGCACTTCCGTTTTCCTTTCTCTGGTCATATTATTCCCTTGCAGTCTCCTAATACACTCTACCTAATTTTTAGAAGGGATGCACCCCAAGGTCCTGTCCCTGGCCTTCTGCTTTGCTCCCTCTACACACTGACTTTGGCAACCTTGATCACCACCATGGCTTGCAGCCAACTCCATGCTGAAGACCCCTCCTTCTTCTGGCCCAGAGTTCTCCTGAGCTCCTGTCCTTCACAGCCAACTGCCCCTGCCCACTGAACCTCTTCACTGGATATGCCAGTGACAACTCAAATTCCATGTGTGCAAAACTCCGCTCATCATTATCCCCCAACCAGTTTCTTTCTTCAGAGTTCACATTCTTAAGGCTCAACACCACCACTCATCCAGTCTTCCATATCAGAAGGCTGGATGTTTTTCTAGAGTAGGGGCAGCAAACTCAAATGCCTGTGAGGGCACCCGGGCATTTTTTAACTTAAGGAACAAGTACACAGCCAAAACCGGTTTGGCTCAGTGGATAGAGCGTCTGCCTGCGGACTGAAGGGTCCCGGGTTCGATTCCGGTCAAGGGCATGTACCTGGGTTGCGGGCACATCCCCAGTGGGAGATGTGCAGGAGGCAGCTGATCGATATTTCTCTCTCATCGATGTTTCTAACTCTCTATCTCTCTCCCTTCCTCTCTGTAAAAAATCAATAAAATATATTTAAAAAAAAAAGGAACAAGTACACAGCTCTTAACACAGTCATTTCTATGTAGTTTGCAAAGGTTAACTTATTTAATACTCAGAACAACCCTCTGAAATAGGTATTATTATTATCCCTACTTTACAAATAGGTAAACTGAGGCATAGAGAGATTATGGAAACTGTTTAAGGCCTCTCAGTTAGTAAGAGCCAGGAATGAATGCAGGGACTCTGCCAGAGAACTGGGTAGAGTACAGAACTGTTAAGGAGCACAGGGCTCGAACTGGAGCAGGCTTGCTTCCCCTAATGGTAGTCAAGGTCTTTGCAACTCTAGGTCCCAAACCTCCTCAGCACTCCACCACATCTACCGTCTGTTAATTCTATTTCCTTCATATTTTTCTACATCTTTCTCTCCCCTTTTCTCCTTCCCCACCACAGCCTTAGTTCAGCCCAAGTCATTTCTCAATTGGTTACCAATGATTTATTTACCATCATTCTTGAGTCTCAATAGTCAATGCTCTTTAGCTGGGGCCAGAAAACTTTTTCTATAAAGAGCCAGAGGGAAAATACTCAGGCTTTCCAAGCCATAAATTTTCTCTATAATTACTCAATTCTGCCAACATAGCATGATAACAGCATAGAACAAATTGGCATGGCTGTGTTCCAATAAAACTTTCTTCACAAAAACAGGCAACCCTTTCTCAATAGTACTGCCACTGCAGTCTTCTTAATCCATCCTACTCCTTATACTGAAAGACATTCCACATGGTCCCCACACCTTAGAGAATATAATAAAAATATTAAAGTATTTAAAAAAAAGAACCACCCACAGTGAATGCTTTTATAACCATAGGGCAGTAAAAATATTTCTAAGCACACAAAAAACCAAAAAACAAAAAAAAGAACTAACAAATTTGAAAAATCTCAGCAGGGCAAAATAAAACAGTGAAATATCACAAGTAAAATAAAGGAAAAAGAAAACATTTTAAAAAATTAATGCATATGATGGATAAAATGCTAAAGAGAGCTCTAAAAACATCATTAACCCGTTTGAGTCCCAAGCAGCGCAATCGCGCTGCTTGGTATTTCTCGACATAAAATAAGATGCTAAAGCCCACCAAAACTGAGAAAATAAAAATGAACACACAAAAATCTTTTTTAGTTTCAAATAGGCAACACTGGTAAAGACAACTAATTCACAAGCATGGAGTACAGAAGGAGTCAGATTCCCACATGCCGTTGGAGGGAATGTAAATTAAACTATCTTTTTTAGGCACAAACCGGTTAGTCTATCAAAATTACATTATTTAAAGCTAGCAATTACATTTCTAAACACTTATCCTACACAAGGACTCACATAAGTATACAAAGATTTATATACATAAAAGTTAATAACAGAATTGCTTTTATTTATTTAATATATTTTTATTGATTTCAGAGAGGAAGGAAGAGGGAGAGAGAGAAATAACAATGAGAGAGAATTACTGATCGGCCACCTTCTGCACACCCCACAAAGGGGATCAAGCCTGGGACCTGGGCATGTGCTCTGACCGGGAATCGAACCATGACCTCTTGGTTCATAGGTCGACACTCAACCACTGAGACACCCCGTTCAGGCGAGGCTTCATATTTTAATAGAAATAGGATCATTATACACACATGCATACATAGTTCTACAACCTGTCATTTTCTCTTTAACAGTGTAGCTTTCACTGACAGCATTTACTTCACTGCATACCATTCCATTATATGGAACTGCCATTATTTACTTAACTAATCCTCTACAGGTAAACGTTTAGGGTGTTTCCAGTTTTTTTGCTATTGAAAGCAATTCTGGACTGGCTGGTGTGGTTCAGTGGTTGAACGTTGACCTATGAACCAGGAGGTCATGGTTTGCTTGCCGGTTTGATTCCTGGTTGAGACATATAACTGGGTTGCAGGCTCGATCCCTAGTGGGGGTGTGTGTAGAAGGCGGCCAATCAATTCTCTCTCATCACTGATGTTTCTATCTTTCCCTCTCCCTTCCTCTCTGAAACCAATAAAAATATATGTATATATAAAATTTTATATCTTTATATCTGCATATATATGGCTACATTTTAAGTAGGAGTTTCATCTAGAATGGATGAAAAAGGTACTTTTCCAGTTTAAGATACTCTGTTTCTGTATTATTTGAATTTCTTTTTCTTACAATAAATTTATATTAATTCAGTAGTATTTAAAATCTGCTTAAAAGATAAATAAATAAGACAAAATACGTACAAAGTGACTGTGTTCCTCCAAAATGCCCCCCAGGTCTTTCCCTTGCTGGGGTGGAAAACCTGTGCCAGTGACAGCATGGCCTGCTTCACTATTCACCCAGGAAGTGCCTTTCAGCACTCCAGTCACACTGCACTACTCAGCACACTTCAGCTCTGAATATGCCAGATGCCTCTGCTTGCAATCCTTGCCTTTTCTGCCCAGTAAACACTCATTCACTTCAATTCCCTCCACAGGCAAAAGAACACTCCCTTCTCTGGGTCCCCCCTCTGCCTCATGCACACATCCCTTATAATTCCTATAACACTAATTTCCCTAATGATGCATATAGCAATGATAATAGTATTGATTATAGCTAATTAAGTGCATACTAGTGCTGGGTAGGCACTTAATGCAGGTGTTTTACCTGCATTATCTCATTTAATCCTCACAATGAGGCTATGAAGTAAGTGCCACTATCTCTACAGGTAAAGAAACTAAGACACTCTAAGGTTAAGAAATTGCTCAAGATCACACAGGTCTTAAGAAAGAGTTCTGGGTTTGAAACACAGATGTATCGGACCACAGCTGTTCTATTTTTATATATGTACATGCAAACAAAATCTCCCCATTAGACTGAACTTATTGTTATCTCTGTATCTCCAGTAACCAGCACCAAGGGATATGTGGTAAACACCAATAAATACTGAAGGCAGGCAGTCTCTGAGTATGGAAAAGGGTCTTAATTGTCATCATCTAGTCCCACCCACTACACAATGCAGGAATCAATTTCCCTCAAAGATGATCTGTTTCCATTTAGATAGTTCCAATGACAGGGAACATTGCCTAACAAGGCAGCCCATTTCGCACCTAAATAGTTCTCCTAAGAACTCTCTTTCACACTGAGAGAATCTGCCACCCTGTTAGCATGTGCAATCTCCTAGTTTTGTCTTCTGGACTATAAGTTAGCAGCATTGTTCCTTTAAATCAATGGAACTACAGATGTCTAAAAATGGCTATTATGTCTTTCTCCTTTCCCTCACTTTATCCCTCCTCCCTTCTCTTTTCTAAGCAGAACAATCTCATCCCCCAAGTTGACAAGGTTTCCACATCCCCTCCTTCCTTGTGGCTGCCCTTCTCTGGGGGACTTCAGTCTGTCAGTTCCCTCTCAAAAGCGAGTCCTGCCCAGCTGGTGTGGCTCAGTGGTTGAGTGTCAACCTATGAGCCAGGAGGTCACAGTTCAATTGCAGGTCAGGGCACACGCCCAGGTTGGGGGCTCCATCCCCGGTGGGGGGTGTGCAGGAGGCAGTCATCAATGATTCTCTCTCATCATTGACATTTCTATTTCTCTCTCCCTCTCCCTTCCTCTCTGAAATCAATAAAAATATATTAAAAAAAAAAAAAAAGCAAGTCCCTACCAAGTGAGGAGCACTGTACCCAGAGAGCTAGAAGTGCTCAACAAATATATGGCATGATTTCTGCCCTGAAATTCTTTGGAAAATACAACCTATATTGAATAATCAAGTGTTTACCTGTAATTATTTGAAAACTAACCTCTGAAGGTCTCCCATGTGCCAGTCATGTTGCTGGGTACTTTACGTGCATTATATGATTAAATTCTTAAGTGATTTACCAGCCATATTCTGAGTGTTGAGGAGGGAGACTTGGGCTGAGAGCAGCAAAAGAAGACTTAGTGGAGAAGCCTTGAAAGGATGTGACTGGTCTCCATGGAGGAAGGAGTATGGTGGGGTGGAAAACAAATGTTTCTGTGGAAGAGTCTAACCATTTCCGATTATAATGTCCCTTTAAAGTCAGGCTGAGTCGAGGCAGGAGGCAATACAGAGGAACTGCAGACTCTTGGGCAGGTCAGGAACACTGAAAGCAATGCCTTAGGAAATTCCTCTGGCAGCCCTGGGTGGGATATAGTGCAGTGGAAGGAGAATGAGGCAGAAAGAACAGTTAGGAGCTGGAGCAATAATAGTCCTATATGTCTGGACCCGAATGAGGATGGTAGCTTCAGAAACCATAGAGGCACCACAGAGGGGCCTACTGGTGCAGCTGGAGGTTAGACTGAAGGGGAGAATGGAAAGCAAAGAATGTGCTAAGATTTCTCCTCGAGGAGAGGCGAAGAATATTGGCTTTGCTGACAGAAATGGGACATGACAGACTGAATCTGCAGAGTGCACACCGAGAAACTCCTGCTCATGGCAGAGCTCACTTCTGGCGCCCAGACGGAGAGGCCTTGTTTTCTGGGTGACATCCTAGAATCACACCTTATCTATAGTCCTTCTCACATGTCAACAGGACACTCAAACCAGCACTGAGACATAATTTCAAAGATACCACCCGAAATCAGTCTCACCGCTGTAGAGGTGTACGTTTTACTATGATTCTCTGTCAAGTTCCCTATGTCCAAGTGCCATCCTCCCTAAAAGGTTTTCTGTAAGTGAGCTTGGTCACTGAGGAACAAGATGTGTCTGATTTGTCTCCTTTTCCCCTGGATTTCAGGCTCAACTCTCTTGAAAGACAAACAAACAAACAGAAACCACTCCTTCTTTGTCTCTATTCTCTACTCTCAAAGCCTCTCTGCTTCATCTGTTCACTTGCCGATTTTGACTCAACAATATTATTTACCACTTTCTGTCCGCAGAGTACCAAATACAACTTTACTGTTTACCCACTTCTTCTCCTTATTCTCATCCAGAAGAAACGGAGAGACCAAGTCTTCCGTCTGCAGGATGACCCAGGACATATAGTCCGAACAGCATGAACCCAGAATAAGCTACTTCTAAGTTTAGCTATGAGATGGGATGATAATAACAAAGCTTCTCCTGACTCATAGCGTGGTTGTAGCAACCAAATGACATTATTATGGGTTAACACCTAAATGCATGCAATTGTTTTGGTGCAGTTTGCTACAATTAGGCAAAAAATCTGGTCCTAAACCTCCTTTCAGGAAAGCACTCAAAACCCCTTCATACCTGGGACAATCCCAGAGGTCCTACAAGAGGCAAACATCAGTGAGTGGGAGTCCCAGTGGCCACTGTGGTTCCACTGCACACCACGCACAGCAGTGCCGTCCGTCCTGCTGTGGAACTCAGACAGACAGACTCATTACCGCACTGCATCTTTAAAGGACAGCAGATGCAAAAAACAAAAGTCAGAAATAAGCAGGATAAGTATTCTACTTTAATTGTAAGTAAATGAGGATATTCTAGTACATGTTTAATACAATACTATTACAATTCTGAGTAAATAGAATTCAGAAAATTTGACTTCAGATCTCAATTAGAGAGAATCTGCAGTTTCAAAATATTCCTGTTGGAGTAGTAAATAAAATCAGCTTTTTGTTTAACTAAAAATAAAGTTTCAAGGAAGACTTTAACCATACCAGAAAGACAAAGTACCTGTGAGTTTGATTTTGGACAGTCGAGCCAAAATTCCTGGCAAATCGTCCACACGCAGCTTCATCTCTTTCCACTGCTTTTCATCTTTTGTCTCTTTTCCCACATCTACTGAGGCTTCAATTATTGAGGCAGATTCTAGTTCTATCAATTCGGTTTCATTAGGCTTTCTGGGCAAAGATAGGGTAGAGGGTGCAAAAGGCTTCATCTCATATACTTCCGCTTTGGCTTGACTCGAAGACGATTTCTCAAGGAAAGGAGAGGCCACTGGCTCTGACTTTGGCTTTATTTGCTGGAGGAGGCTTCTGTTCAGCTGTGTGACATACTAAATTTAAAAAGTACATGTCAGTATACAAAGCCAAAATGCTCTTAAATGGTTGTTTAGTTATACCTTGTATCAGTCCGACTTTTATGGTACTTTAAAGATTTTCCTCTAACTTTATAAAACACAGGCACATGCACTAATATTAAAGTGCTTGTTCCATGGAAGTCATTACCAGTGGTTCTCAACCTTCTGGCCCTTTAAATACAGTTCCCATAAAATTATTTTCGTTGCTACTTCATAACTGTAATGTTGCTACTGTTATGAATCGTAATTTAAATATCTGATATGCAGGATGTGATATGCAGGATGGTCTTAGGCGACCCCTGTGAAAGGGTCGTTCGACCGCCAAAGGGGTCGCAACCCACAGGTTGAGAACCGAAGACATAAGGAGAAGACAATTAATTCCTCTGCAATAGTTTTCAAATTTCTAGAAATTCCTAGGAATTTAAGTTCCTTGAAAGAAGATATTTTTATTTCTTGTTCATCTCTTCCAGAAGTCCCCTAATGTAGTACCAGAAACTGGTGGTTTAACATTCAAGTACAATGAAAAAGTTTTCTATAATCAAGAGCCCAAACACCTGTTGAGTGCCATGTTCCCAGGCAAACAGTGCAGTGGGGCTCAGCGGACATGCACATCCCAGGCCTATGTGACTTACAGCAGTGTGTATGAGGACAGAACATGGGCTTTAGAGCTACACACTCTCCATTACTTACTTGCAAAAAGTAATTACTACTAGCATTCATGAGGCACTTCATAGTTCAATAGAATGCATATTGTTGTAGTTTATATAATATACATATCTCATGTAAGCTTTGCAACAGTTGTTAAAGAAGATGGGTCATTATTAGTATCTCTCTCTTTAATTTGCAGATGAGGAAATCAAGGCTCAGAAATAAACTGACAGCCTAGATTCAACAACCAGTTAGTTACAGGTGGCCCTGGACATGGAACCACTAACCTGATAACTAGTTAAGAGACTTTTCCATTACACATACTAGTCTTAGGAATTACAAACTCATGAATGAATCCAAAGTTCTGTTTACATAAAAATGGCATAATATATATTTGAGTTTTTCTTCTAAATATCCATTATCCTTAAACCCCCAACTTAGAAAGTCTTAACATTACTGTAAATTTAAATCTCTTACCAGAATAGTAAGTTTTTATAAGACTTTAAATTTTAAGTTAAAAAAAAGATGAGAGAAATTTAAGAGGATTTTAGATTATGAATTTGCTATTATTTCATGCTTGCAATAATTTGTTAGCTAAGATTTCTCCATTCTATGATACTTTCTACTTGAGAAAATGTCAAATGCCCTCATTGGTAATTCAGAGCAAATTACTATGTTGCCCATAATATCATGAACCCGACCTAGACACAGGCCTACAAGAGGACTGAGATATATTATCAATGCCCACTACAAAATGCTGAGCAAACTACTAAAAACTCAATTTGTTCGATTCAGACATGCATCTGAATGCACTGCTAATGTAAAAAAACAGGAGGGCCACTATTAGAGCAATTATTTCTGTATTACTGTTGTATTCACAGAATTTTAAAGAATTTATAAAGTATTATAACAGTGCAGCTTTCTCTAATTTTAACCTAGTAAAACCATGCCAGAAATTTTCAATATTTCTCCAAACTTAATCAGAAGTTCAAGATCATACTTTTAAGCTCAAACACCAAAATTATCCTGGTTTCAGTTAAGAATAATCAAAGCAAGGGATTTAAGTTCTGAATAAACTGAAGAGGACACTAAAAGTCCTTTTTAAACAGTACTTCTTAGTACTCCTCTTGTAACGTGAATTTCTGAAATTCCTGCAAATTGAAAAGGAAAGGCTGAAGCAACAGAGCAAGGATGGTCTTCTGAACATACCATGCGCTTGAGGAAGGTGAAGTGCTGAAATGTAACCCACTGCTTGCTGGCGTTCCTAAAAAGATGCATAAACTTGTGAGGGGATGCCTGCACAGCTCTTCTTTCTAGATACCAGACGCATCCTCCTACCCCTCCTGTAATAGAGCAGAAGGGAGAACAATGTTAAAGTGATTAATGCCTCTCACCAGGGATGACTGCGCCTACCCAGGAGCAATGCCTGAACCATGGTAAGCAATGCCTATGAGATGGGTTATAAGTTTGAAATGCTCTAGTCCGGATTTGTAAATAAACACAACTTAGGAGCCTTACTGATAAATCTGCAAAATTCTTCACAGGCTAGGGAAATCTTTCAGCTCAGGATCATTATGCTTTTGTTATATTGAATGCCAAAATGACCACACTATAGATATTTTTAAGAAGAAAATATAAAACAATCAGTTCAATCACTTCTTTAAAAGTATAAAATGAGAAGCATAATTTTTCTCAATAAGTAACTGTAAACTGGAAGATATATTTCAGGTTACTATTTTGGCCATGCCGGGTAAGCCAAGTAAGGGGTGAGGAAACAGTTCTCAATAAAGTATGAGTTTATCAATCTTGTTGGGAAGAAATTATTTTTGTAGTATAGGCCTTTGGCTTTTAATCATTCTTTTAAACCTTCTTTCAAATATCAACAAATCCAACGCTCCTGTACAAGGTCTCTCCTAGACAGGCCTTCCATAGTATAATGGCCCAGACTCTCCCTTTCTGAGTCCCTCCTCCCGTGGCTTCCATGACACCAAAGGCTCCTGGCTTTCTCTGCCTCTGCTCATCACTTCTCAGTTTCCTATCATGTCTCCTCTTGCTGTGCCTGACACATTAATCCCTGAGCAATTGCAATTACGGACAAAATTTAAATCATCAACACATCTCTAGAGTCATTATGCCTATTTCCAACTGCTCGCTTAGTATCATGGATGGGTTGCAATAGGCCTCTAAGAACACTTTATCCTCACCCATATCTCTACTCTGTCCCCATTGAAGAGAAAACCATTCTCTCAGGAACAGCTTGAATTCTTCCTTCATCATTTAATAACCATCAAGTCCAGTCAACTATGAAAGATATGTCAAATCTGTCTACTTCTTCCCATTCCTATTTTCCATTCTATTCTCTTATCTTACATTTGCACTATTGTAATAGTTGTAGGATTCAAGACAGTCATCTCTACTACAGTAATTTCTTTCCCTGTCCAACTTAAGTTCCATAGAGCAAACGGTTTTCTTCCTGAAGCCCAACATACATAATTACCCACCCAAACATGTAATATACCTCACTGCAGCCAGGCTGTCTCATCATCGCACTCCACACTGGTTCACCTTTATGTCCTTCGCCTGCTTACAGCTTCTTGCTTCACCTGTCAAATTTTCAGTCTCTTCCAACTATTCTATTACTTCACACTTTTCTATACTTTTTTAATACAAATTGTTTCCACTATGTTTTTTAATTCCTTGAGACTCACTTTTGCTATAACACAGCAGAGTGCTTTCCATAGAACAATGAAACAATAGTTGATGACTGTATCAGCCCATAGCTTACTTGGACTGGGAGAAGCACTGGCACTGCCCTTTGGAATACATGGCAATTATCTTAGACTGTTGATAAGTCACTTCTTCACTGAAATCAGATTCTCAAACCTGTTAGTTATAAAATGCTTATTTTCCACAGAGGTGAATGTGTGTTTACCTGTACATATATACATAAAGGGATAGCAGTGTATTTTAGGGGAAAATTTCTTAAAATCAATCCTTTAATATTTCAGTTTTATTTATAATTTAATGGTGTATATTTTCCCTTCTTACCCTTAATATTGTTCTTTAAGGTAATAGGACCTCAATATTAAATAATTGTGTCTAGAAGACATTAAGGTTTTATTGTATGGGCCTTAAATTTCAAAATCAGTTTTTAGTTCCTCAGGTCCAGTGAGAAATGCATGTTGCTGGGAGGGAAAGAATCACCAGGCAAACTATCTCTCATGAATAGGTAGATGAAGTGAGATTTTACAAAATGGCAGTAAGAAAAAACAAAACAAAAACACCCACATCTAGGAAACTGTACTTTTAAATTTTGAAAATACTTCATTTAGTCAAAACATGTTACATTTGTATGAATCGGTGCCTAGAATGTCAAAGACATTTCAGCTCTCTGTAAACAAACTTAGGTTAAAAGATACACAGGATACAATAGATACATTACCATAGATACATTAAAAATCTGCAAATATGTGGCCACATCCACTATTCACCATCAATAATGAGTCATGATTGTAGGGGTTTTAAATTAGGTGAGTAGACAGGTAACTGAAGGTCTTGAATTTTCTTTTAATGACTATAAAATACTTCAATTTCTAAAAGCAAAATCAGACACGACCAGTAGCTACCTAATATAGCCCCAGATGACCTCCCTGCCACCCCTTTCACCATGCTGCTTCCATATCGAGCTCTTGTGGCGGATCTTCCAAGTGGATCAGAGTAGGTCACACAGATATTTTTGGCCATTATATGCACAGCTTCAAGAAGCTAAGCTGTCTGTTAATTCCTTCTTACCCACACTAAAAGACTGATCCAGCTACAAGCCATGTGGACCACATGTATATGAAGCCCACTTCCTAGACCTGGGGGATTCTGAGCTGCCCAGTGGAAATGTCCTATGGAAAACTGAAAGTACAGAACTGAAAGGCAGAAAACCAGTTAGTGTGAGGAATCTGAACTGGACCCTCCATACAGAGGTGATAATTCAAGCAATAAGAAAGGCTGAGTTCTCTGAGAATGAGTGTCTATAGTCAGGATCAAAGAACACTGTCAAAGATGGTAGAAGATAGCAAGTAATTCAAAAAGAATCACAGACTTTAAAAAACAAAACATCTTTCATTATGGGAAACTTCAGTCACATACAAAAGCAGAATACAATGAGCCCCCGTTACTTTTTCCTCAGCTTCAACAATTACCAAACCAAGGCCAAGCTTGTTTCATTTACACTCCCTCCTACTTCCCACCCTCTTCCCCACTTTTGAACCAAAAGGGACCTTTGAAACCATCTAATTAAATTGCTTCATTTTATAGATAAGTAACTACAATTCCAGAAAAGTCAGATGGTTTGCTCTGAGATCACACAGACCAGAAAAGACCCATAAAATAACAATGCCAGGAGGAAAAAGGCATGTCAGACTCACAGTGATCGATACTGACAGGCGCTACAGAGAGCTGGTGAGGCATGGGGCCTGAAAAAGTTTCTGGGATTTGTAAGAAAAAGGAGTCCTGGGATTCTATCATCCCCATTATGGACCAGCGGCAACACGTTACTCACCTAGCCATTAGTTATCACTAAACTACTGGGGGGAAAATAATTCTCAACTCCTCTCTAATACCTCCACCGGGGCAAATTTCATTCATTCACAAGGAATTACTGCGAGCCAACAATGCACACCAGGTACTGTTTTGGGCACTGGGGTCAAAGAGGGGGACCAGAGAACGGCCCCTCCCTTCCCAGTGTTTACATTCTAGCTGGGAGGAGCATGTGATGAACCGGTACCGAAATCAACAATGGGAGCCTGTGCTGGCCACCCTGGGAGGACAGGGCCCAGAGAGAAGAGGGGCAGGTGCTCTGCTGCAGACCGGGCAGGCCCCTCTGAACAGGCGACATCTGAGCTAAAACCTCGCCAAGGGCCAACCAAGAAGGCGCACTCCACCGTCAACATGAGGCTGTTACAGGCTTTTCAAGCGGGAGGGTTGCAACGGGGGCCACGCGGAATGGCACGAAGCTAGGAGTCAAGCTGCGGCCCGCTGCCTGCAGCTGTCATCGCCGTTTTCATTATCGTCGCAGCACCGCGACCCTCCACATCGCAGGAAGGCTGCGAGCGGGGCACAGCGCTCCCCCGTCCGGACTGCCGGCGGGCAAGCACGGAGGCTCGGGGAGCCAGGGGGCTCGGGGAGCGCGAAGGTTCCGCTATGTCCTCTCTCCAGCCTCCACGCGGTGCAAACCAACAGGAGCAGAGACAGCGGCCCTCGGGGCGGGACGGGGCGCGGGGCGCCACCTGCACCGCAGAGCGAGCCCAGACCCCAGCTCCGCGGCCCCTCCGCTTCAGGCTCCTCCAAAGGTCACATCCCCACCGACCTCAGCCGACCTCGCCAAGGGCTCCCAAGGTTGCAGCCAGCCCCAACCAGGTAGAGTACGTGCCAAAAACAGGGGAATTTCCCCAAAGCCGTGCCCGAGGGCGGTGCAGTACCTGTCAGGAGGCGTGAGGAGAGAGTGTGCGGGGAGGTGGCCATCACGCACGACCCCGGCCGCTCTCCGGGGGCCCCGTGTCCTCTCTCCTCACCGGCTGCTGGGCGCCGCCATCTTCCTTCCCCGCCCCGTACACGAAAGGGGCTTCCGGTGCGTCACTTCCGGAGTGGGACGCGGAAGTAAAGGGCTGCGCTTAGAGATGCGGGGACTGGGATCCGCTCGGGACCGCTGGACGCAAGGTCGGAGAGCGGAGGGACTTTCGGAAAACGCGAGGCGCTCGGGCGGCGGCGGCTCCAGAAGTGGCCGTAGCGGACGGAAGGCCCGCGCCTCCGCCCCGGGGCTGGCAGGTGTCCTCGGGCCGCGGCGGGAGAGCGCGGCGACGGGCCGGGCCGGGCTGCGGAATGCCCGCGGGCGGTTCAGAGGTACTTTGGGATTCATGTTGGTGCCCGAATCACCAAGAGGAAGTGGTTCTCGGACGAAGCTTCCACCCTCCAGTCCGATCGCAGTTCCCGCTGTACTGTGTTCGCTGTCAGGTGGGAGGACCGACGTCCTGCAGGTTGCGTGCTCCTGGCACACCCCCGGGACGGCAGCGGTCAGAGCCTCTTCAAATGAAGCGGGTGCGCCCAGAGGTTCAGATTTGGGGCCCTGGAGTGAGATCTGCACTGGAGTCCTGGCTCCACCCCCTGACCTTGACCTGCCCGGGCTCGAGTCCGCTGGACCTAATAGCTGTCCAACGGGGCTAATGATACTCTGTGTGTTGTGGATGGTTGAGAGAATGAAATCGTGTCTCTCCAGGGGCTGCCAGGGGCCTGCACATATAAGACCTAATAAATGGTCACTTGTGTGGTGATTTCGAGGCAGATCTCAGCAGCCCTCCCCTCCTCTGTTCTCCTGTGTGAGTTCCACAGCTAAAGTACACGGAAGAAAAACATGCAGCCTTTGAAAAAGAGCAAACAGGTAACTGGGATTGTAAGGGCAACTTCTGTCTTCAAGGCTGAAGTGATAGTACTTTGGCTCACGGTGATCAACAAAACGCAAGGTTGCCCTGATTCTGCAGGAGCTTGCGGAGGACCAGCAAGGGGAGGGGCCTGTCAGGTGGGGAGTGTGGTGGGACCGAGACCGCGGTCTCGGGGAGCTGGGGCAGGCAAGGCCTCAGGGATTTAAACTTCCTACTCAGTTGGAGGAACAGATTTTTTCTTACATGCAAGGCAGGGAGAAGGCACTCCATGGGGAGAAAGAAAGCATTAAATACTATGTTAAAAGTTTTGAAACTCCTAATTTTCCATGTGTTTTTATGAACGTGATGTTTATATCTGCTGCAGACATTATCCTCTTTGTGAACAGCATGTTAAGGCTCACAGAGGTTTAAGTGATCCGTCCAAAATTACCCAGCTGCCGAGGCCTGTGACAGCGTTACTTCCACCACGCCATGCCATGCAGCCCTATGCACCCAAGCATCCTGAAGGGTCACAGCTTCTGTGATTTATAAAGCGCAGGATTTCAGTCATGGCTGCCTGTCACAATCACATACAGGGCTTTAAAAATTACAGATGTCTGAGCCACCTCCGGACCTATTAAATCAGAAGGGGTGTGGAATGGATGGAAGGGACTTGTACTTTTCTCTTTAAAGTACCACAAGTATTTGGGCACATAACTGAGAATTACTGGAGTTCAGATTTTTTTTTTAATTAACTTGACAACACAGTTATGTCTAAAATGTTGATGAACATGAATATTTTATTGCATGTACTCAGAAATCATGAATTCCCAAATTCTCTAGTCTTAAGATAGACAAGGTTTAATAGACATTGTTCCTCCTTGGCCAACATATTTTTCCTTCATTTAAAATCCTTTCTAAACACAGGGCCATGGTCTGATTAAATACACAAATGAATGCATGGGTTATTATTTATTGAGAGGAACCAGAGTAAATGTTTTATGGGAGAAATGCCTAAAATACGAGTGCATTCTGGCTTGATTGGTCAGAAAATGCATTCATCTGTGTAATATTTGTAGTCAGCCTGAGTCAATAGTACCAAAGCACACTCTCCTGAAAAGTAATCCCTGAAGATACTTCTGGAAAGGAGAGGGTTCATGGTCACGTACATTGCTATGACCGCACATATCTGCAGGGAGACTGCGGAAACGAGGAGTGCAGTGATTCCCTGGGCCAGTCACCGGCCATCACGGTGGACCTAGACATGTTGCTGTTCTGAGGACCGTGAAAACTTGGGAAATGCTAGTCTTATGCGCGCACACACACAAACACACATGAACTAACAATTTTGGAGATTGGACTATATTCGTAAGGACAATTTTTATTCTAAGGTGAATCAGATTTCCTGGTTTCAAACGATCTTGCTTCATTCGACTAACTTTTCCTGGACAAGTTCCCTTAGAAAATTCCTTAAATAAGCTCTGCCTCATAATAGGGCTTGATATCCATAAGCTCAGACTTCTCAGTTCATAAAGATTTAGAAAGTGAGGCCCAGACAGGTAGGTAATTTCCTCTAAGTGATAAAACTGACATCCACGCCAGCATTTTTCCATCTCATTGTCTTTATTGTTCCTCATTCTACCCGTAATGTTTTCACTAATGAAATGATGTAGGGTCTCACAATTACACATCTTTATTTAACTTTGGATTTTTGGATATGTACATTTCAAGTAAAATATATTGTGTAGATTATGTTTTTAACTATCTGTTAAAAATACTTTGTTAGGCCCTGCCTGGTTTGGCTCAGTGGATAGAGCGTCGGCCTATGGACTGAAGGGTCCCGGGTTCGATTCTGGTCAGGGGCACATGCCTGGGTTGCAGGCTCAATCCCCAGTAGGGGGTGTGCAGGAGGTAGCCGATCAATGATTCTCGCTCATCATTGATGTTTCTCTCTCTCTCTCCCTCTCCCTTCCTCTCTGAAATCAATAAAAATATATTAAAAAAATACTTTGTTAGTATTGCTATGAAAAGAGATACATTATAAAGAATTAAAAACATTTTTAGCTGACAGCATAATTTTAATTATCTCATAATTATTGAAAGTTGAGTTGTAGCATTCAATTTTATGTTAATGTGGTCATTACAATTATCACTTGCTTATGTATTTTATTTTATTTTTTGGTTAATCCCGCCTCCCCCCCACCCCCAGGATAATTTTTTTCATTTACTTTTTTTTAGAGAGAGTGGAAGGGAGCGGGGGAGAGAGAGAAACATTAATGTGAAAGAGACACATTGATTGGTTGCCTCCCGCACACACCCTGACCGGGCCCTGGGATGGAGCCTACAACCCAAGTCAGTGCCCTTGACCAGAATGGAACCCAGGACCCTTCTGTCCGTGGGCCGACACTCTATCCACTGAGCCAAACCAGCTAGGTCTGCTTATGTATTTTTAAAGTTTGATTCTAAATAATCATTATAAAGCTTTGTATCTTTTAAAAATTGATGTTATCAAACTTTACCTAGAT
The DNA here is from genome assembly GCF_000147115.1 of Myotis lucifugus. NCBI lineage: Eukaryota > Metazoa > Chordata > Mammalia > Chiroptera > Vespertilionidae > Myotis > Myotis lucifugus. The sequence continues at coordinate 1,381,520 of NW_005871247.1, forward strand.
AATGGCTCCTCTTATTTTCCTTGAATGTTTCAGCACTTATTTAAAAACCAAGCTGTTCTTGAATTCAACTTTCTTCTGTAGTGAATTTGTTGCAAAATTTGAAATAAAATTTCTTCTTGAGAGTCTTTCTACGTGTACTGAATTTTATACCATATGACAGGACTTCTGAGTAGATGCTAACTCTTTCAAAGTCAAGACTAAAGACTACATTCCCAGCCTCCCTTGCAGCTTGGTGTGACTGTGTGACTAATTCTGATCAATGGGATGTAAGCAGAAGTGATGTGTTTAACTTCTAAGTTTCCTTAACAGTAGGGAGCAAGTCTTTCCTTGTTTGATATGGAGCTGCCTTATTAGCCCTGGGCTGATTACATAGGGAAAAATAAAACTCACTTGTTAACACACTGTTACTTTAGGTTTTCTGAACTAATATACCTGACTCATGGTCAGCTCAAAAAATGATAGCTCTTACCATTAAATGACTCCCTGTATGCTTCAAAAAGCAAAAGTAAAATGTTAGTAGTTTCTAAGAAATACTTTGAGAGGGAAAATTTGGGGTTGTGTTATTCAAAAATGTGTTGTAATAAAACAGCTTGATGAAGCTTATGGAACTCAGAATCTAGAAAAAGAAAAACTTTTCTTTTAAAAAATAAGGATTTGTATGATTTGTATGTTCTTTCTATGCTATTTAGGAATGAGGGCACATGAATTTACACCTCAATTTGTTAGACACAAGATTTGTGATGTGGAGATTGTTGCTAAAGATCATCCGGCTTCCCTCACTCTGGTGGTCACCACACTTGTTTCTCACCAGTAGCTTTTGCTGCAGAGTAGACTCTGCGTAACATTCTTTAGGATGAGGGTACCCCATCCTCAAAAAAGAGAGCTAATTTTGATAAAGTACAAGGATATGGCATGTTACGAAAAGTCAAGCTTTTGGAGAAAAGTCAAAGGGATTAAAATATTGGGTTTTGATTTCACATCTCTTTGGATTTAGTCTCTTGAGATTCCTGGCCTTTAGATTTTCCTCCCTTGAAATATATTCCTGACCCCTACCCATCATTTTTTTTTTTTTAATCCTCACCCGAGGATATGTTTGTATTGATTTTAGAGATACTGATCTGTTGCCTCCTGTATGGGCCTGGACTAAGGATCAAACCTGCAACCTTTTGGTGTACAGGACGATGCTCCAACCAACTTAGCCACCCAGCCAGGGCCCCACCATGACTTTTAATGGTTCTTTCCCTGGTGCCATGTTTTTGGGAGTGGGTGGTGATAGTTAGGCCTGGGTATGCTTCTTGCTTGAGAGAAGTCCTCTGCTTTGAAAGGGGGCCCTGGAAAAATGTGATGCTCAGGCTCCTCCTAGTCAGACGAGATCTGCCCTTCTGGTCCTTTAGAGGCGTGGCAAGGTGTCTTCTGCTACACTAGGCAGTTTAGGGGTAGGGAAGCACAGAGCATTTATTTCATACGGACTGTGCCTTTGGCTGTCTGTCTTCATGACAACTCTACTGAGTCAAGTCCAATCAGAAGACAGAAATCACACCAATTACCTGAACAGAGAATTTAACATAAAGATTAGCACATAAGAAGTTGATAACTAAATAACTGGAAGGGTAAAAAGAAAACTGGTGTCACAGATGTACAACTACAGGAAGCAGCTACCACTTCTACAGCCGGGGGAATGAAAACAAAGTCAGGAGCATTACAGTTGAGAAACAGAGGAGCAGGGCAGGTGCTGCTGGTGCTGGGGTCTTTGAGGGAGACCTGGCCAAGCTGGTTCTCTCTGTTTTAGAAAAACCGCCCCCTGGGCTCAGCTACGGCTACTGGAGTGAAGAAGCATTGGGCTGAGCTACACAGGAACTGCAAGCAGACCAGAAGCAGACAGGAGGAGGAAGCTCCTACTCCATGGCCCAGTCTTGCATCATTGCTGCCCTTATCTGCAGAGCCGAACAGTGAGCTTCCAGGAGTGTGGTGTGCAGACCAGAAGCTCCGAAGCCACCCTTCTATTAGATGCAGTAGAAGGGTGGCTTCAGAGCCAGAGCAGGTAACCCCGTTGAGTTCTTATTTAAATCGATGTTTCACTCTAAGTGTACAGATTAAAGTGTACAAATCAGCCTCCTCTAAGCTTGAATAGTTTAAATCGGTGCCTGGGATCTCATAACAATTCTAAGGTGACCGATAACAACAGGATAGGATCCTCGTCCACGATCACTCCAATGAGACATTGCACCTCAGCTGTAACCTGCCGCTAGGTTTCCATCCCAGGGCTCACTTCTTGACTTGGGGTACCAAAGGGGAGAAGTGCCACCCGGGGATGCTGAAGTCAGCCAGTCCCAGGAGCTGAACCATTGCTCTACGTCAGAGTAATCTGGTGCACGTGTGCCTCATTCTCTCCCCGAGTTCTTTTACAGCTTGGGGTGGCCACATTGTTCAATTTGCCTAGAGAGCTAGGAGGAGAAACCTGCTGGCAAGGCTTCTGGGGGTAATTTGTTTACTGCGTAAACAGCGGGCATGCTTTCCCCCTTTATTCTCAGGAAGCAGGGCTGAGAGTGTAATTTCAGACACTGAGGCAGCCACCTTGAACTCTGAAGTGACAAGCATGAGGACAGCAAGCACGCTGAGATGGTACCGTGGAAAACGAAGCCGGTCCTGATGAAATGGCTGGGCCACTGCCCAGGTCCGGGACATCCACCTGCAGGCTTACTGCTACCAGCATATAGTTAGGCTCAGGCTACCGTTTAGTTTCCTGTTCACTGCTCCCTGGCCAACCCTCCCTCCAGGACAGGATTGCTGAGAGCCTGGCCTCAAGCTCGCTGAGGCAGAGGACATGAAGACACAACTGCAGTCATGTCAGATAGCTAGGAGGCATGTCCTGTCTCACAAAAGTAAAGGAAATCTGAATATGGTGCCTGTTTCCAATATGATAGGATACACAGTGATTTAAATAACAGAAAAATAAAAGAAGCAATTTTGTGCAGATTCATTGCCTGTCTTGTTCCTTTGTTCTTTGCTGTGCCCAACTCCTTGATGATGTCAAAATGTCCTGCTTTCCCACACCCCTCTCCTGGTTCCCTCCTCAGCATCTTAGAGCCTCGTGAAGAATATGGTGAAATGTTCCAAGGGGAGCAGGTAACAGGTCCTACTGGGCAGTAGGTGGAGGAAATCATAACCCATAAATATCCTTAAATACACAATTTATATTTAGCTACCAGGAACTCTTAAAAATGGGTCTTATATATTCTGGTAAATGACCCATCAATATTACCAAAATAGAGAATTCCAAAATACAAGAAGACTTACTAAAGGCAAATTAATAAGAGAATTCCAGGAAAGTGACTGTCCAAACCATAAGCTCCTGGGAAAGCATGGGCAGCACATCTTTTTTAACGTGCGGGACTAGCTCTCCTCTATGGCTGCTCTTTCTCTCTGCATTTGTATATTTACGATGAGCAGAACGTGAAGATGTTGATTTTTTTCTTATAAATGTCAATGCATATTTGCAAATATACCATTTGTTTAGCACCTACGGTGTAGGAAATGCTTTATCATGATATCTCATTCACTTCTCACAATAACCCTGAGGCAAGCTATTCCCATTTTCAGATGAAGAACTCGAGGCCTTAAAAGGTTAAATAATGTTTGCATCGGTAGAAAGTGAGTGTTGCAGCTAGAATGGAATCCTGTCTGATTCCAGAGCATGTGTTCTCAATCCTAACACTGGACGGTCTCCCATATTTTATGTATTATAGAGTCCTCATTATCTGGCATTTTTTCATAGGAGTCTAGAGTTTCACATTTCATCAAACTAGTAAAGTTATTGAAGTTCAGCCTCAAAAAATTACTTGATTTTACCTTTTCTGACTTGGGTTCAATTTCCTTTGACCTCAGTTTCCGTATTTGTAGAACAGGAGTACCAATATCAATGTAATAGAACAGGTCTATGACTTAAATTATGTTGTACTTTCAATACTTAATGAGAGTTCATTTCTGGACACCTCCACATAATACTCATTCCAGAGATCTACCCAAGCCTTCTGAATCAAAGTCTTTGGGGGTGGGCTTGGAATGTAGTTAAGAAACAATATTATTTTATAAAAATCACATAAGCTTTGCATAAAAATGTCAAGAGTACAGAAAAAGAAAGAAAGCATTTCCAGGAGAGAAGGCTACTCAAGGAAGGTGATGGTGGTGGAGACAATATTGATGACAACCATTCTCTTTATTAGATGTTCCCTACCTGCCAGAATTTACAGATCTCATCTCATTTAATCACATTTAAACTTTCAGCCTTATAACTAACACATTCTTCACATTTTTAGGTAAACTAATTGAAGCTCAAGGTCTTTGAGAAAACTGTATTAGTTTCCTAGGGCCACCATAACAAAATACCAGAAACCAGGTGGCTTAAAACAGCAGATGTGTATTGCCTCCCATTAAGGAATAGGCAGCGCCATGCTCCCTCAGAAGCCCCTGAGGGGTCAGCGGGGGACCTTCCTTGATTCTTCCCGCTTCCTGTAGCCTCCTGGGCTCATGGCAGCAAACTTGAACCTCTGTGTCTGTCTTCACATGGCTTCTTCTGGTCTCTGTCTTCACAAGGCATTGTGTGTGTGTGTGTGTGTGTGTGTGTGTGTGTGTCCACATTTCCCTGGCATAAGGACATGAGTTCTATTGGGTTAGGGCTCACCCTAAGGACCTCATCTTAATTTTATTACATCTGCAAAGATCCTGTTTCTAACTAAGGTCACATTCATGTGTACTGTGTACTGGGGTAAAGATGTCAATTGTGGGGGAGGGGGCGAAATTCATCCCATAACACTACCCAAGGATACAATGGCTAGTAAAGTGTGGAATTAGATTTGAACTTAGGCGATGCTAGAATCTGGCCCCTTGGTCACCAGACACCACACATCCTATCTCAGTGGACTGCACTTGGGGAAATTGTATCGCAATGCCTTGAGAAAGGGGAAGGTATAATACATAAAAAATAATCTTGAAACAATCCATTAGAAAATTATTTACAAGAGCACAAAGCTTTGGGTTGGTCTCAGATATTTCCTCTGCAACAGTTAGATGCCAAATGACTCCACAGGGTTTTGAGGGGAAAGTTATGAGCTAAGAACTTTATACCCAGCAATTTGTCTTTCAGTGGGCCAGGCAGGCATCCTCAGAAACGCAAGGGCTCAGAAAATATTCCACTTGTTGAAAATCTATTTGAAGATACATTCCAGTGGTTCACAGGGTTTGGGATTATATAGACCAGAAAAAAATTCAAGAATAATTTAGAAACCAACATAGGAGTGCCAACTTTTAACTTTATAAAGGGGTTTGAAACAAATCACACTACCATGTGTAGTGTACATATAATCACTTCAGAAAAGATAATGTTAATGCCAAAAATATTAAAAGGACATAATCTGATAGCTGTTTAAATTGAATAGTTTAGTTTTAAAAAAAATATTCGTGTTTAATATATTTCACCCCAGAAGAGTGAAAAACTTTTTCCATAGATAAGATCTCATCCGTGAACGGGTGTTTGGAAACCAGGAACCGACAGAGACACAAGGACGACATCAACTGAAAGTGACTGGCTAGCATTCGTGATTTATGCAACCGAGGGAAAAATATTATTTGAAACTGACTGTAATCATTTCCATTTTCTGGGGAAAGTTTCAGTGGGAAAATAAATCTCTGCAGTGCTACTCCCTGCCACATGCCGGGGTTGGAGGAGGGGAGAGAGAAGATAACTTGTTCCCTCAACCGACATCTGGGTTTCCATTCAGTCTTTTCCAAGTTCTCCTGAAAATATCCGTGAAAGGACCACTCGTTTAAAAGGATGTTTGCACATGTCATTAATTCTCCCTCTCAAATTCTCTCTGAGAAGAACGCCTGCATTTGAAACCAGGGGTAGCACCCATTTGGCTGTAATTTCTAAAAATTTCTGCAACTTAGAGTTTAGGTGAGGCCAGATTGAGAAAAAACCCATCCACCCATGATTCATGGCATATAAAGGATGAGACTCTTGTATGGAGAAAGAGAGGGGCCCGTAAGTCAGCAAAATTCAATCAATACTTCCCTCCTCGAACTTGGAGCGAGAGGGGCTGGGCGCCAGGACAAACAGAACCTGGGAGTGAGTGTCTCAGGTACAGACACAGCGGCTGCTTGAAGTGTTCAATCACATTCAGACTTGGAAGGAGTTCCCAGGCTCAGTAACGCAGGGCAGCTGCGAAGCTGGCTCCCGACTGAGGAAGTGGGTTCCAGTGGGGAAGCACTCCCTTGGAGCAGTGCCCCGAGCCCGGGCTGAGTGTGAGCTGGAACTACAGCCAGAAATAGAAGCTGCGAGGCACAGCCGTGAAGTTCCTACCTCCTATCTATTCCCTTCCTCGCCTATCGCTAGAAAGTAATAATATGGCAAGTCAAACTGTGATTTCCCCTGTCACAGGAACATCAAAGATCTCAACATTTAGACATGAACTGAATAAAAAATTTGCAACCTTTACTGAGGGACTCTACCATGGTGACAAATCCTCAAATCTACATGACAGGACACACACAAGCTTTACCTCTTGTTCACTTAAAGCTTGATGCGGGCCGTGTGATGCTCAACACGGCCATCCTCCCAGCAACAGCTGGCAGATCCAGGCAGCTTCCCTCCTGTGACTCTACATCCCAATAGGTGGCCTCTGCGGTCACTACCTTAGAGGGAGAGGGAGTGGGAAGGACTCACCTTACTCTTAATTCCCTGATCACAAATGGCAAATGTCTGTTATATTTCCAGCCCATCAGTCAGAACCAATCAAATGGCACCGATATAACTGCAATGTAAGGGCATCTCTGAACTGTAGGTGAGCAGTGAAATATACAAGTACTACTCTACCACAGGAACATAAAAGATGAAGAAGAAGAAAATGAAAGATATTAGGAGAGATATGTAATGATGTTAATTCTTTCTAATTTAATCTATGGCTATAACATAATCCCAGTCACAATACCTAATAAAACAATTCCAAAGTTTTTCAGGAATAATAAATGAACAAGAATAGCCAAGAAAAGTTCGAAAATAAAACGGAATAAGGTAGGTCTCTCTGCTAAGGTGTTAAATTGTGCTGTAAAGCTCCAATAGCTAAAATAACTTGGTGGTACTTGCCCAAGAGTAGATAGTAAGATCACTGAAACAGGATAAAAGTCCAACAACAGACCAAAGAAAATATAAGTATTTGGCCCATTTAGCTAAGGGTGGCATGCAAAATCAGTATGGAAAAGAGTGCTTACTTTAAAACAGCTAGGGCCACTGAATCTCACTTGGGAGAAAAAACGTTATGTCTATACCTCACAATTTCCCAAAATTTATTTCAGGTGGATTAAAATTTTTAAATGCATTAATAGAAGAAAATATAAGCTTGGGAAGGATAAACCTAAGCATGTTTTAAATAATAGAATCCAGAAAAATAAAGATACATACATTTTTAACCTAAAAATTTAGAACTTTTTTGTGTCCAAAACAACTAATCAAGTTAAAAGACAACTAATCAAGTTAAAAGGCAACTAACCAAGTTAGAAGACAATAAAAATGAGTAAGGAATTGTATCACATATGATAGACAAGGGAGTACCACTCTTAAAATGCAAAATAAATAATAAATGTACAAAATTACAGGGACAGAATGAACTCAGTGCTGTTAGGGTGCAGAATGAGGAGGGTGTAACTTTTTTATGCTCTCTGGAAGGAAGTTTGTATTAAAAGCCTCAAAAAGTTCATATCTGTGCATTCTACTTCAAAGATTTTATCCTAAGGAAATAATAATAGATTTGTAAAAATTATTATCTATTAGCTCATTAGAGCAAAATTTGAAAACAATCTCCTAAATGTCCAGTAACAATTCTTGGTAAATACAAAATGATATGTCTTGACTGAATAAATTGCTTTAAGTCCACCTTGTAAACATTTTGTAAAGGTAAGGTTGTTTATAGGTATTAAAATGTTCATAGACTATACTTGAATAAACAAAACCAGTTACCTATAGTATGCTCCTATTTTAATTTTGAAGAATATTATATACATTAAAAATTCTACAATCAATGATCCAAGATGGTGGCGAATCTGGAGATGGAAAATTGGTACAATATCTGCAAATCAATGAATGTGATAGATCACATAAACAAAATGAAGAATCATATCAATACATGCATAAAACCGGACAGCCATTTGCATAAAAACTCTTAGCAAAGTGGAAATAAAGGGAGCATACCTCAGTGTACTAAAGGCCATATAAGACAAACCCACAGCAAACATCATACTCAATGGGCAAAAACTGCAAGTATTTCCCTTAAGATCTGGAACAAGACAAGGATATCAGCTTTTACTACTCTTTTTCAACATAGTGCTGGAAGACCTAACCACAGTGATCAGACAAGAAGAGATAAAATGCATCCAGACTGAAAAGGAAGAAGTAAACTATCATTACTTGCAGATGACATAATACTGTATGTAGAGAACCCTAAAGATTCCACCAAAAAGCTACTAGAACTGATAAATGAATTCAGTAAAGTAGCAGGAGACAAAATAAATATCCAGAAATTGATTGCATTTTTATACACCAATTATGAACTATCAGAAAGGGAAACTAAGGAAACAATCCAATTTACCATCACATCAAAAAAACAAAAACAACACAACATCTAGGAATAAATATAACCAAGAATGTAAAAGACCTGTACTCAGAAAATGATAAGAAACTAAAGAAGTAAGTTGAAGAAGATACAAATAAGTGGAAACATATACTGTGTTCATGGATAGGAAGAATTACAATAATTAAAATGTCCATTCTATCCAATGCAATTTATAGATTTAATGCAATTCCTATCAAGGTACTGCTGGCGTATTTCACAGAAATAGAACAAATAAATATTCCAAAAATTTATATGGAATCTCAAAAGATACCAAATAGCCATAGCAATCTTGAGAGAGAACAAAGTTGGAGGAATCACATTACCTAATATCAAACTGTACTACAAGGACATAGTAATAAAAAAATCATGTAACTGGCATAAAAAGAGACATATAGATCAATAGAACAGTTAGAGAGCCTAAAAGTAAACCCATGCCTTTATGGTCAATTAATATTTGAAAAAGGAGGCAAGAACATACAATGGTGTAAAGATAGTTTATTCAATAAATAGTGTTGAAAAAATTGGACAGATATGTACAAAAAATAAAAAATAAAACTAGACCACCTTTTTACACCATTAATAAGAATAAGCTCAAAATAGATTAAAGACTTAAATGTTAGACTCAAAACCTTACAAATCCTAGAAGAAAATGTAGGCAGTAAAATCTTGACTATCTCTCTTTGCAATATTTTTTCTGATATATCTTCTCATGCAAGGAAAACAAAATAAAAAATAAACAAATGGACTACATCAAACTAAAAAGTTTTTGCACAGCAAAGGAAACTATCAACAAAATGAAAAGACAACCCACTGAATGGGAGAACATATTTGTCAATAATATATGTGATCAGGGGTTAATATACAAAATTTATAAAGAACTCAAAAACTAAACACTAAAACAAACAAACAATCCAATTAAAACATTGACAGACAACTTGAATAGACTGATTAGACTCTTCTCTGAAGAGGACATACAGATGGCCAATGGACACATGAAAAGGTGCTCTTAATTACCAGAGAAATGCAAATTAAAACCACAATAAGATATCACCCCTATGTTCATTGCAGCATTATTTACAATCGCCAATATTTGGAAGCAGCCCAAATGTCCATCAGTAGATGAGTAGATAATAAAGGAATGGTACATTTACATAATGGAATACTCCTCAGAGTAAAAAAGAAGGCTATCTTACTTCTTGAGACAGCATGGATGGACCTGGAGAGTATTATGCTAAGGGAAATAAACCAGTCAGAGAAAGACAAATACCATATGATTTTACTTACATATGGAATCTCATGAACACAATAAACTAACAAACAAAATGGAAACAGACTCATAGATACACAAAACAGACTGACAGCTGTCAGAGGGGAGGGGTTTGTGAAGCTGGGTGAAAAAGGTAAAGGGATTAAGCAAACAAAACAAAACAAAAAGCAAAAATAAACATCATAGACACAGACAACAGTATGGTGATGACCAGAGGGAAAGGGGACTGGGGAAGCTGGAAGAGTATAAAAGGAATAAATTGTGATTGAAGGAGACTTGACTTGGGGTGGTGAGCACACAATACAATATATAGATGATTTAGTATAGAATTGTACACTTGAAACATATAATTTTATCAACCAATAAATTCAATAAAAATAAAAATTCTACAGTCATATTCAAAATTAACAGCGGTTGCCTCTGGTTGGTAGAATTAAGGCAACTTTTAATCTTCTTTTTGACTGTCTGCATTTTAAAAATACTATACAATAAGCATGTCTTAATTAAGAAATGGTGAAGGTGGGGGAAAGAAAACTGTGGGCCGCCCGGAGTGCCCATGCCAAGATCTGAAGCATGGGCCAACAAAGGAGAAGGTCTGTTTTGGCCTTGCAGCTGCTGAAAACACACGTATTTCAGAGTTGGCTGCATACTTTGTGGTCGCTTTGTATTCCAAGGGCTGAGTTTGCAAACAAGCTTAGCAAAGTACAGCGTGTGCCCCTTCAGGTGGTTTTGGGAGCTCATCAGGTATGAGTAACACTAGCCCATTGATCTTTACATGAGTTGCATGGAGCGCTGAGGTGTTGACAGAACCTGAGCTGAGAACAATGTTTATTTATATCTGCACACAATAATTCATGTCTCTCTAAATCGAGAACTTTCTCCTAATTTGCTCACTGTGTGCAAACATTTGCAGTTCTCTCCACTGGTGACGCCTGGTTTGGTTTGGCTGGACTTGTGCAAACAAAAAGGAACATAAGACAGTGAATGGAGCTGAATGTTCTGATTCATACATGGAGAGGGAACATTTGCTTATGCTGATATATGTTGGAAATGCTAAGATCGCTCCACTTCTATTTTGCACCATTACAACTAATTAATATCTGCTTTGTTTATGCTAGAAGTTGTTTTCAATTGTGTGACTGTGTATGTGTGTGTGTGTGTGTGTGTGTGTGTGTGTCCAGTTGGTGTTAGAGGGAAACTTTATAATGTCCTAGTGAGGTGCTGAGCCATTTGTAGCTACTGAATGCCTTATGGGATGTAAAAATCTCTATACACCTCTTTTTATTATGGACATTCTCAAGTATATAAAAAGCAGAGAGATTTATATGATGCCCCTCCCCAAATATGGGTAGGTATAAATTTTATTTTCTTTACCGCGGGCCGTAGTTTGAGGACCCCTGCTTTATAATGTCCTAGTGAGGCGCTGAGCCATTCGTAGCTACTGAATGCCTTATGGGATGTAAAAATCCCTATACACCTCTTTTTATTATGGACATTTTCAAGTATATAAAAAGCATAGAGATTTATATGATGACCCTCCACAAATATGGGTAAGTATAAATTTTATTTTCTTTATAATACCAACCACCGTCCCACACTATTAGACACTACTAATTCTGCAGATGTGGAGTTCAAGTTGAAAGTCTTAGGCTCTAATATGTAATTGTGAATTGTAGGATGAGCCAGACAGAGCAAAAGGCTAGGGAGCCAGATAGACCTGACCTTTCTCAGGCTCAACCCACACAATTTGCTGGTTGATTGATCTTATGCCACTTAACCTTTGTGGCCCTCATCTGTAAAATGGAATAATAAGAGGTAATTTATAGGAAAACTAAATTATACTCATCATACACTTTAAGTACCAAGCACCATTCTTTGTGTCCACTTACTTAATTGTTATTTTATGACTATTTCTACTTCTCGATCTAGAGCATAAAATCTAAAACATAGAAAGTCCTCTGTGATGTCAAAACTTCCAAGTAGGGTGACAAGTCATTGTTACCCATTTGCCGAGGTCATTAGTCAGGAATGAGTAAAATAAACAACTGCCCATTATAGTTAGTGTGAGCTGTTACCTTCCCAGTGTAAAGGGTGAATACATACCAACATTGTCCAAAATTTCACCAACATTGGCCCGAGCAAATTTTTGGGAAGATGCCCCCATTAGAGAGCCATTTGTTTTGGGTTAAATTCTACACATGTAAATAAGGAGATGGTTGAGCTCCTATCAGTCTCACAGCCTAAGTCAGTGATGGCGAACCTATGACACACGTGTCAGAGGTGACACGCAAACTCATTTTTTTGGTTGATTTCTCTTTGTTAAATGGCATTTAAATATATAAAATAAATATCAAAAATATGTCTTTGTTTTACTATGGTTGCAAATATCAAAAAATTTCTATATGTGACACGGCACCAGAGTTAAGTTAGGGTTTTTCAAAATACTGACAAGCCGAGCTCAAAAGATTCGCCATCACTGGCCTAAGTTATTATCCTTCTACCAAGGAAGTGGAAACCAGAGCAGGTACATTTGATGGCAGCTGGGGTGTCAGGGAAGATATGAGGCCTGGGGAGCTACTTCTCAGGGTGGTTTGACCTACAGAGTGAAATGAGGTGGCCTGAGCAGTGAGGGTGAGGGTGGGGGGAAGAGTATGAGAGCATGGTTCACCTGAAGGGTGTGAGCTGCGTAGGAAGAAAAGTCACTGAACGTGGAACTGAGGACTCCATGGATAAATGTCAACATGTGTTCCCATCTGATTTGGGGTCTGTGTCAATTCAGCAAAGGCTTCCAGCTCAGAATCAAGAGTAATATATTTTGGACGAAGTCTATGAATTTCTTAATCGCTCTTCCCCATTACTTTCTGACCTGAGGCAAGTCACTCTGCTCTAATCAGGTTCTCCTTGTCACCTTGGCTTTGAGACGTGGTCTGTCTGTGGTACGGAGAGGGTGTGGATGGCAGCGGTGCTGTGGCACCCGCAGAAGCTGCTGCTCGGGTCTCCACCAGGGAACCTGCTGCTCGTCTGCGAGGAGGGCACTTGACAGCCTCCAATGCCAGCACCTTCACATCCTCAGCTTTTGAGATGAGACCCTATTCTTTCTAGAAAAGGCCCAACCAGTGGCTGAGCATGACACCAAACTAGCGCTTGGCCATGTCCACCCACTGTGGGCCTCTCCCAGGGCTCCTCGCTGAATGAGCCTAAACCTCCAATCTCATTGCGATCTGAGGCAGGCGCTCCTTGAGAATCCTGCTTCCTTCTTCCCTCTCAGGTGTGGGCTCTGCATGAAGGTGTGAAAGCTTTCTCTGCTCAGTTCCGTTTCCTTCCCCTTCTAGTGCTCACAGGCATCCCACCCTTCCCAACAGCCTGCTGTCGCCCTGACTTGGTCCCAGAGGGCCCACCGGGCACACGTGGCATTGACACCTGCTTGTGGAAACACTCCAGAAATTACAAGGAACTACAACGAACAAGATGGCAGCATACTTCAATCATAGATGATGCTTAAATTGCAGAAGTTTATGCCATGCACAAAAATAGGCATATTAAAAAAACACAACAAAACAACACTTGGCATTTTGATACTATTATGTCATCCTGGAACAAACACTTCAGAATTTTGTACAAGCCATTTTTACCTTCCTCATGCTTTTTGTGACCAATTAGACAATGATCGTGTCCCTTCCAGCCTTCTTTCTGGAATGAAGAATATGATTCTTTCATTCTGCTTATCTCTATCAACTCCTTGAATTTTAACTTTTCTTTCTCAATTTTGCTTTTCTTTTAAAAAATTCATATTTTTATTGATTTCATAGAAGGAAAAGGGAGAGAGAGAGAGATAGAAACATCAGTGATGAGAGAGAATCATTGATTGGCCACCTCCTGCACACCACACACTAGGGATCCAGCCTGCAACCTGGGCATGTGCTCTGACCTGGATTCGAACCGTGACCTCCTCCTGGTTCATAGGTTGATGCTCAACCACTGATCCATGCTGGTTGGGCATCAAATTTGCTTTTCTTGAAGGTTTTCAAAGAGTTTTTAAAAACTGATACTTTATATATTATCAAGAAAAGAAAAGTCGCTGTGTATGTTTTCTCTGACCTACACGTCATTCATTATGCAGTTCAGTTATTAGTCAGCATTTGTTTATAGGGCCCAATACCAGTTAGCGATTATGTTTGATTGCTATTAATAGCATCCCCCAAAAGAGTAGTTTAAACGGGAGAAAGTTAAAGAAATCCAGAATGTGATGGCTTCGTAAGAGATCCACCAGACTAAACTACACATCCCAGGATGCTCTCCTGTGTCTCAGCCAGAGTGGGTCACGCGGAGGCTCTCTGGGAGATTGGGGGGTTGGAAGGTTCACAGCAGCCATTCTGTAGCTCACGTGTGTGATCACTTACCTGCTGAGCCACCTCATCAGTGGGCCCACACTGCTCCCCCTTTTCTTGGATATGCCTCAGGGGCTCCTATGCTGGGCTGGGTGTATGTACTCAGCTCTGGATGTAGGCCCTCAGCTTCAGTCTAAAGGATATCATACCACTAATGTCAGTCAGTAAGACCTGACAGACTGGGGTTCGGTCTGTCCCCAAGGCCTCTAGCTTGTGCTTCTCCTCCATCTGACACCCATCCTTCCTTCTCAAATGTCCGCAGCTTCCAGCACCAGGTGCAAACCAACGGGCTTCCTTATACATGCTGCTTCATCAGCTCCCGCAATTGTGTAAGGTCTGTCCCTTTAACAGGGCACACATACACACACACACACTCACACACATGCTCACACCCACTCACACACACCTGCTCACACACATACTCACACACACACTCACACCCAATCACACACGTACACATGCTCACACCCACTCACACACACCTGCTCATACATACACTCACACTCTCTCACACACACACTCACACATGATCACACACACATGTTCACAATGCTCCAACACACACACAGACACACATTCACAAACACACACACACTCAACATGCTCACTCACACATATTTACGTACACACACTCATGCATACTCGTGCACACTCATGCATACAGACAGCACAATCACACACATACTCATTCACACACACTCACATGCACACACTTCCACCCACTCAGGCACACACTCACTCACACACACACTCAACACATGGGGCCTTACTGATACACAGAAATAGACAATACAACTTTAGAACGCAGTCCCATCCAGTCATTAGGGACCCAGCCCCTTGCCGTTCAGCTCAGCCGCCCTATTACAGAGCTCCCCCCTCACGGCCAGCAGCTGTGGCCATCACACTCCAGTCCTCAGGTCCTGTTCCCAGCAGAAATGGGGGGAGGCGAGAAACCACAAGAGGATGCTTCCCCAGAAGCCCCATCCACTCTGCCCTGGCATCCATCCCGTCTACCCACCTTCAGGAAAGGTGGAGCAATGGAGTGAAGTTCATTACTCCCCAGGATTCTGTTACCAAGAAAAGGAGAAATGAGGTCGGGGAGGTAGTGAAGCCCTAAACGTGAGGACGTGAGTCCTGAAGTCTGAGCTACACGCGTGCCTTGAAAGAACATGGAATTGAATATAGAACAGCGGGCATCACGTGGTTCCTATAAGTGAGCAATTGAAGGTAAATGCCAAAGAATCACGTGGGAGGCGAGAAATAACTTGTGCTGAGTTTGTGTCAGGGGGGTGATATACGTTTCTCGGGAAGGTTTTCTGGAAGCGGTTGTTTCCACTCCAGTTCCAAGAAGGCGAAGGATGTGGCCTAATGGAAAGAATGTAGGGAATTACAAGAGTACGGCGGAGAGAGGGGTGGGAGAACTAAAAGAGCAAAAGTAAAACTGCACCACGTCTGACTTGAAGTAGGTTGCAAATTGGTGCTAATGACAGTGACTAATGACCACCTTTATGTTTAGGGTTCAGAGTCTATGTCAATCTGTGTGCACAGGAGATGTGCATTTTTTGGGAGAGAAAACTAAGTAATGTCCTTGCTTTTTACCTGTAAACCAGAAAGATGGTTTCTGTTTGTATAGCAGAGGCGTTTAAACACAGAAAACATTAAAAATGCCCATTAGAAATAAATTCTATCTTCATTCGGTAACAAACTTTCTAAAACTTCTCAGGACTTTTCCATGACTGTGCCCTTCAAACAAGGGCAAACCCGGTAATAAATGCTGAGAGCTGAAGAGAGTTTAGAGAAGGAGCCAAGTAGGAAAATTACTGTATTAAAAACATTTTTTATTCATCTCTTCCAACCATTGCTTCATGGAGAAGATAGCCAGAGAGCTTTATTTACTGTGCCTGTATTTATTTACTGGGTTGATGCTTTCAAAAAGGGACTAAATGTCCTATTTTGTTTTAAACACCCTTTTCATACAATTTCAAATACCTCTGCATTTAGACCCAAAACTAACATGTCCCCTAAAAATGAGAAGACAAGCACGCTGAACTTAGCTAACTTAAGGTGTTCTGAACATTGAAAGAAGAATCAGTGCTTAATACAATTTATTGTTTTATCAATAAATGATGAAATATTTAAACTATTAGAAAACTATGGTCAGAATGTAAGCATTCAGGATATCTTGGTTATCTAGTATCAGGAAAGTTTTACTTTTCTCAAGAACTTCTTTCAGGTTGTTTCTGAGAATTATGCCATTGAAAAGGAGAAACAAACAAAAACCATTTCTAATGATGGTTTCATTTGCAGAGTTAAAAAGTAGCCACTGAGTCCTGATTAGAAGCATGACATGAAATGTTTAGTTAGAAACCCTGTCTCAAATTGTCTTAAACACATTCTAGCATAACTTGGGCAGCAGAAGAAATTGCAGCAGGTCTGCCTCTCTGGGCACAACGACAGGGAGGCGAGACACATTTCTTTATGATTTTACTAGATGTCCAGTGCACAAATTCATGCATGGGTGAGTTCCCTCAGGGTAGCCTGTGGGGATCAGGCCCCAGCTCATGACCCCAGGCTCGCAGCCCCGCGGCCCCGCCTGGCACCCTACCATGGCCTGGTGCCACCCTCTCACCTATTCCACCATCCCACCTGCAGGGTGATTGATTAGGGCCAGGCCACCCCCCCCCCCCGCCCGGCTCCCTCAGCACCTGGGAGCCAGGTTGTGGTCCTGTCCCCCTCCCCCGCCCCGCTGCCACCCTTGGTTGCTGTCTGCTGGAAGATTAGTGGGGCAATCAGGCCCCCGCTTGCACCCGCCTTGGCCTGGTGCCGTCCGCTCACCTGCTCCACCATCCTGACATGGTCCTACTCTCATCGGGGCCCATCGGGGCTGGCAGTGCCTCCACTGCTACCCACTGCCAGTGCCACTGCCAGCACCGCTTCGCTGATGCCCTCCATGTTCCGGGCTGCCCTTGGTGGTCAGTGCATGTCATAGCGAGTGGTCGAACTCCTGGTCGAACTCCCGATCGAACAATTTGCATATTAGGCTTTTATTATATAGGATATTTGTCAGGAGGGGTGGGGAGGCCAGGGAGCAGCATGGGTTATGACTTTCCCCTCCACCCAGCTTCTTCTGTCCTTGCCCTCTCCTTCCTCCAGTTTCTTGGCTGTGAAGTTCACAGCTGCGGTGTCCCCCTGTCCTGTCAGCCCCACCCGGTGCAGCAGTTTCTCTGCGTGGGCACAGGAACTGCATGAGGTGAGGTCGCCTGTCTAAATGTCCCACAGCAGTTTCATCTCCAGGGTCTTCCTGTCTCCCCAGGAATCTACGTAGAGAATGCAGCCCACATCACACAAACCCACATGCCCTCCTTACCTCCTCTGGGGCAGGAAACAGGGCCCCTTTCGCAGCCCCTTCCCCCTCCCCCAGTTCTCTTCGAGCACATGTGTTGACCTTGTGCAGATCATAAGATCATAAAGGGGCCCTCCCTCTGATGGCCGAGTAGAAACAGTGAGCCCTGTGCTTGGGAAGAGCCAGGCAGGGTCACTGCTCGGCGAGTGGAACCTTCTGGCAGAGAAACATGTGTCCTTCTCTTGCTGGAGGGGTGGGAGGTGGAGGTAGAGGCGGCACTGGCGTTGCTCACCTGAGAGCTCACTGCTTCTCTGATCACAAGGAAGAAAATTTTCCAAAAGCTATGTTTTTGGAATGTGGGCATTTGAAGCTCGATACCCAGAGAGAGATTCCTTTTTCTTTCTCTTTTCTTTTTCTTTTTTCTAGTAACATCACTTCTCTGAGGCAAGTAGCCCAGAGCCACCTGGCTGCCACTGCAATGTGTGTGTCCCAGGGGTGGCTGGAGAAGGGGCGACCGCTGATCCTCATCTTTCCAGGCATTTGGAATTCTAATCTGGAGAAGAAAAAGGACAAAATAGAAACTTTTATCTTCTCCCTTCATCTGGGACTGAAAAGTTTGAAAGGGAATGTAAACAATTCGGACAGAACCCATCTCAACTTTCAATGTAAGGCAAACACACTCCCTGCGCTGGGAGGAGCAAACAGAAAAATCAACACACACACAGCAGTTCAAACATCAGCACACACACAATAGTTTAAAAATCAGCACACACACAATAGTTTAAAAATCAGCACACACACAGCAGTCCAAAATTAGGGAACCAGGTTACACAGCCAGCACAGAAGTTTCCTGGGGGAATGGGTGCCTGTGAGAAACGAGGTGCACAGGGAAACCGAAGCCATTCCAACAGGTTTTCGGGGAGTAGTTCGTAAAATTGCAATACATTTCAGCCATTTTTTGTCTATTTTATTGTAATTCATAATCTTGCTCTTGAGTCCAGTGAGAGAGGAATTAGTACCCGACTGTGATTACATTCAGATTTTGAAGGGAAGAGGCAAATCTGCCGAAAGTTTATTCCTGTCACAGACTTAACAGCATATGTATTTTAAATAAATCTGCTCAGCACTGGATTAGGTAAAGAAATGTGTAGCTATCCTAAGATTATTTTTTCAAAGATTAAGAAAATAAAGTTTTCAAAACATATAGTCCCTGTTAATCATCACCATCTACTTGCTATGTCATCTGTCCATAACATTGGTGAGTTATCAGGCATGTTTTCATATGAGTGATGAATGCACGTCCTTAGCTGCAGTGATCCCATAAAATTTATGGCCAGCTCGAAATTCTGGAAGCATACTTAAGTATTTGTGTCAGTGCTTCCCGTTCTTTAAGTGCATACGAGCCACCCGGGAAACTTGTTAAATGCAGATCCTGATTCAGCAGGTCTGGGTGGGGCCCAAATTCCTGCCTTCCTAGCAGACGCCCAGGTGATGCCCAAACCCCTGGTCCATGGACCACACTTGAGGCAGCAGGGTTGCAGATGGCCACAAGATCAAAGGCGCTCTGCTGGAGACTCCAGGGAGCCCCAGGGCGGCCTCCTTCCTCTCATCCCCACCCTGTTTCCAGCGGGCGGCGCCTCCCACAGGGCCAGGATGCAGTTGCAGGCGATTACTTCTTGAGGACTCAGTTTGGGCTGTGATTGGATGGGGAATCTGTCGGGCTGGGCTGTGTACCTGGCAGGATCAAGATGTCCTCAGTCTGCTGACTGCTTAGTACATCTGGGCCATCCCAGGGGTCCTCAAACTTTTTAAACAGGGGGCCAGTTCACTGTCCCTCAGACCGTTGGAGGGCCGGACTATAGTTTAAAAAAAAAACTATGAACAAATTCTTATGCACACTGCACATATCTTATTTTGAAGTAAAAAAACAAAACGGGAACAAATACAATATTTGTATTTGCATGTGGCCCGTGGGCCGTAGTTTGAGGACCCCTGAGTGTTTGGTCCACCTGGGCAGGTGAAGGTTTTGGCCTTTGTCTTTTCCCTACCCCACGCCAGAGCCCCAGCGAGGGCCATTTGGGTGACCCTCCAAGTCAGGACGGCAGCCAGGGGTATGCTCTGCAGGTAGGTTGGACTTCTAAAGCCCTCGAATGATCTTTCTAGGTTGTCCACTTGCCCTGCAACGGCAGCCATCCTCATCCTGTTAAAAGGGGGTTGGGCCTCTGTTCCTCCTCATTCCTAACCCCCATTGCCACCTGGAGATTCCCCACATGGAGAGTGCCCTCCAGGGAGCCTGGAGAAAGAGCTCCTGCAGAGACCACCTGGCTCACAGGGCTCCCCTTCACTCCCCATGGAACAAGCCGACAAATGAAGCAACTTCCCTCTCCTACCTCCTATCTCCGGGCTTTCAGAAAAGCACAGAACTCTCCTGCCCCAAACGCTGAGTATCAGTTTCCTCGTGGAGATGATAGTTCTAACTCGTAGGGTTGTTACGAGGGTTAAATAACATCATGTGTGAAATGAGTAGAAAAATGAAGGTGACAATTATTTATTTTAGCTAATGAGAACTCTGAAGAGATGCATGATAAAAACAAGGCTCAGTTAAAACTTGGGGAAACATAACTTTTATGTAGAGAGTAACCATACAATTTATTGTCCAAACTGGAACACTTTTGAACATTAAAAATTCTACATTTAGTTATTAATAACTATGGCAGGACAACAGGTATGCACACTCTCTCAATAGCTTGTATGCTCACCTAATTTACATGTAAATGTTTAAGTTAAAAAAATATCTGGTTCATATTCTTGAAAGGAGTTTTTAGCGGTAAAACAGGCAGGTTTAGAGAGTTTTAGGAATTAGGGCAGGGGTCCTCAAACTACGGCCCGCGGGCCACATGCAAATACAAATATTGTATTTGTTCCCGTTTTGTTTTTTTACTTCAAAATAAGATATGTGCAGTGTGCATAGGAATTTGTTCATAGTTTTTTTTAAACTATAGTCCGGCCCTCCAACGGTCTGAGGGACAGTGAACTGGCCCCCTGTTTAAAAAGTTTGAGGACCCCTGAATTAGGGGGTCCATGGAGGAGGAAGGCATAGTTGGTTGGGGCCTTGGAGCTGCCAAAGCCATACATTCACAGAGAGAAAAAAAGGTGCCACAGGATAAGGGGAGAGGGAGACATCCGTTCACAGAAGATAGGGACAGGGCATGGGAAGGAAGAGGAAACACACTTTCACAGGGGATAGAGAGATGCTGACAAATGGGAGAAAGAGGAAAAGAGATTTTCACAGGAGACAGAGAATTCTACCACTGAAGGGGGAGAGCGAGAGGAGGACACCATGTGGGATTTGAGCTTTGAAGTTGATATTCTACCAATTGGAAGGCAGAATCAAGAAACAAAGAACTGCAGCCTTTATAAACCTTAGAAAAAGGGGGTAGTGGGTCACCCCCTTGGGACTCCCTCACTACGTGGGAGTCTGTACTTATTTCCAATAAATTTCCACTCTTTTCATCTACCACCTTTTGTCCGTGGTTTCATTCTTTGAATCCACCTGGACAAGAACCTGGGAAAGAAACCACCCTCACATCCTGTTCAGGAAAAAACACCCGACTCATTCGCAAAGAAAATTGGAGAGATTGTTGTTTCGTCATCAAAAACAATCTGAAGTAAGGAAAGAATCAGATAAAAAGACAATAGTGAATTAGAAATGATCAATAAAAGCCAACACAAGTGGAACAGAAGACTGGAGGGTACAAATATTAAATCAGTGACTTGAGAAAAAGCTCATAGACACTATAAATTCTAAAAATATATATTTAGAAAGTAATAAGAAATAGTGCTGATTCACCTGAGCATCCACATAAAAAAAAGAAAAGAAAAGAAAAAGGAAAAGATAAGATAAGATTCTAGACACAGCCTTTACACCTTTCACAAAAATCAACTCAAAATGGATCACAGCCCTAAACATAAAATACAGAACTATAAAACTCTTGGCAGATAACAGGAAAAATATAGGTGACCTTGGGTTGGGTATGATTTCTTAGATAAAACACCATTGAAAAACTTCTGTTCTGAAAAAAAAAAAGACACTGTTAAGAGAACAAAAGGACAAGCCACAGACTGGAAGAAAATCTTTGCGAAACATAGATAAATAACTGAGATCCAAAATACATATGGAACTCATACAACTCAAAAATGAGATAAAAGACCTGTTAAAAATGGACAAAAGTTCTGAACAGACACCTCCGTAATGAAGTTGTGTGGATGGCAAATAAGCATAGGAAACGATGCTCACCATCGTATGTCACCAGGAAAATGTCAGCTGAAACAAGGCGTTACCACCTACCTAACTTAGAACTGTGAACGTAAAAACCACCCACAACATCAAGCGCTGGTGAGAATGTGGAGCGCCAAGAATTCTAATCATTGCTGTTGGGAATGCAAAATGGGACAACCACTTTGGAAGACAGTTTGACAGTTTCACACAAAACTAACTATAGCATAGGCAAAAGCAGGTATACAGTTGTTTGTATGGAAAATGACACAATTAATAACTCATAATAAAGAATTCAAGAATAAGAAACTATTGCACAAAAGAAATGGTGAAGCATAATGAAAGTACAACTGAAGTTATGATTGTTATTATGGTCAAGAAGGAATAAAAACAAAAAAATGAAATATTGAAAGAAATTACATAATATATCATGTGATATTTACAAATATTGGTTATGTTAGAGGCCATGCAATTTTTATAAATTCCAAATCATAAGAATTATAGAGACACAAAATGCAACAAAACTTAAAATTTTAATGCAAGTATAAACACACAAAAATAAAACTTCTTGGCAATTTAAAACTTTCTGAGTAACCCGGGGCAAGGACAGAATCCAAGCAGCGATTTTGGAGCACTTAGAAAATAATGTCAATTTAAAAATGACACATCACAATGAATAAGATGTGGACTAAGCTGCACTCACAGACAACTTCATCACCTTAAGTATAATGAGAATAACTGGTCTAAGATTTTAACTCAGCATATATTTTCAGATGCTTTCAGGCTTGGCTGTGGACTTGGCTGTGACCAATGAATGTGAGCAGCCTTTCACCTCTTATTTGCTGCTGGCCTTTCTCATGGATGCTAGGACAGGAGGTGTGTGATTCTTCTTCTTACTGCTCCTGCAGTATCTGGAAGGGATCACAGCGCCTCTGGAACCTGGGAGAACCATTTAGATCAGTGGTCGGCAAACCATGGCTCGTGAGCCACATGCAGCTCTTTGGCCCCTTGAGTGTGGCTCTTCCACAAAATACCACATGCGGCGCACGTACAGTGTGATTGAAACTTGGTGGCCCATGAGCAGAAATCGGTTTTCGGCCTGGGCGAGTTTATTTTGAAGAAGTGGCGTTAGAAGAAGTGGGGGGTGTCAGTCTGTCGGTTGGGGACAGGAGATGCGGCGCAGGCGGGCCGCGGGATACAGTGTGGGGGAAGTGCGCGGGATTCATGCACGAGTTGAGGATGGGAGAGTTGGAAGGGGTCGTACCTCAATCAGATTGAGGACGTTTTTAGCAAAGGCCAGCTTAGGAGTACCCTAATTAAGTGAATAACAATGTACCTACCTATATAGTCTGAGTTTAAAAAATTTGGCTCTCAAAAGAAATTTCAATCGTTGTACTGTTGATATTTGGCTCTGTTGACTAATGAGTTTGCCGACCACTGACCTAGATGGTGGTGTTCAAGTTGCTAACTGGCCAAAACGCCCTGGGGGCTCTGACGTCACCGGGTGGGATGCCTGTGGATACCCTGTGACTGTCAGTGTGACACTGTATGCATCAGGTTGCCCTGAAGACAGCATGGCAACACTCACTAAAATGCACACAGAAGTGACATGCTTCAGGCAGTTTAAAGGAGAAAGGTATGTTTTTCTCTTCCTTCTTTTCTCTTAAAAAAGCTGCTGTTAGGTCTAGAGGGTAAGAATAAATTATGTATGTGTAGACACACATCTATATGAATTGTCTAGCTGAGGCAGGGCCTTCGGCCACCACTTGGTTAAAAAATACATTTTGGTATTTGCGTGCTCTACCGCCTGCACAGTTTCAGGTGACTGTGGCGTGAATGTTCTGAAGACGTGCGCCCAAGTGACAAAATTCAATTGTGTGTGTAAAAATGTGCACTTTTCCCTTGTGAAACTGGAAATTATAAGTTACAAATATTTCTGCCAAAAAGAAATACTACTTGGACAGACTACTCGGAACTGGGATTTCATGTGGGATTTGCAGATTTGCTGTCCTGGTTATCCCCAGAGCATCTTTATGGAAGGGGCCTTGTGAGGGTAGGGACAGGGGATAGTGAGGGTGGGGCTGGTGACAGGACTAAATAACATCAGTAAGCTTTCAATGTTCATTCCTTAGAACTGGTTAAAAAGCACATCAGACTCTCCCAGTCTCTAAGCTCTGCAGGCCAGCCCCGTCTCTCTTGTGTGTCACATTGAGTGCCGAGGCCACAGGGGGCATGGGGCAGGACTCACTGTCAGTCAGTCTCCAAGAAGCAACCTTTCATGGCTGTAATGCTGACACGTCAGAAGAGGATCTGAGCCTGTCTGTTAAAAGAGAATGTAGGAGTGTGGACTTCTTTAGGAATACAAATATTTGTTAGGTGCGCTAATTACTAGTTTTAAAAGAGTTGGGGCATGTTTCCTTTTATGTAGAGAAATGCCTTATAAAGAGTCATGGAAACATCACATCAGCAGGAATATCCTACAAAGGGGAGTATTGAACACTTTTGTCATTTTGAGAGAAAATAATATACTACTACATGTGAGTTTTTAAAAAATAGAAATTGTTTCCAGAGTGTCCTCACGATCTTTCATCTTCTGTACTCACAAAAGAGTTATCAAGTATTTAATTTTTTTTATTGATTTCAGAGAGGAAGGGAGAGGGAGAGAGAGAGATAGAAACATCATTGATGAGAGAGAGAGTCATTGATTGGCTGCTTCCTGCATGTCCTCCACTGGGGATTGAGCTCGCAACCTGAGCATATGCTCTTGACCAGAATCGAACCCGAGACTCTTCAGTTTGCAGGCCAATGCTCTATCCATTGAGCCAAACCAGTTAGGGTGAGTTATCAAGTATTCAAAGCATGTTAACCAATAGCTTTATTATAAAATTCTACACCTCATCATTTATGTGGGAAATGCTTTGAAGATAATTTTCCTTTGCCACCTTAAAAAAAGAGCCCTATCATGCAAGATAAAGTGAATAAAGGATTGGTACTAGATGAGTCTGTATAATTTAGATTTAAAGATTTTCATCGATATACATTTTTGAAAATCAGAACTATCTAGCTTGCTCTTGGTATGCTTAGACCATTTACATGAGCATTTTTACTAATTGATCAAGTCATTCATTTATTACATCACACCTCTACCAATTCAGTCAATTGATTAAATGCCTACTATGTGCTAGGCTGTTGTCAGGTCCTGTGCATTTAAAGAAATTGTGTATTCGGGGATACAGGCAGTGCTGTTAGGGCTAAATCCAGAGACTATGAGAGCATTGAAAGGAACAGTAGCACCATCCCTGGGTGGGGAGCTGGACTACAGTGAAGGGAACTGAAGAAACATAGCAGCAGGGTTCTAAGCACAAGTAGGGTTTCAACAGGTGAAGGGAGAGGGTGGGGGGCAGTGAGGAGAGGCAGCGAGCTGGAGGCATGTCTAAAGGAAGAGCCCTTGCTGGCAGGGGTGCAATGTGAGGGGTGTGGAGGAAGTAGGGAAGAAGTGTCTCAAAAGTTAAGAAGGGTCCAGTTTCTGAAGGGCTTTCCATGTTTAACTGTTTAGATTTAATCTTTAAACTAGAGGCCTGGTGCACGAAATTTGTGCGGTGGCAGGGGGGGTTCCCCCTCCTGGCCTGTGCCCTCTCACAGTGCAGGAGCCCCGCGATCGATCACTCCAGAGAGGAAGGCCCCGCCCAGCCATCTGGGGCTCCTCAATGGATTGCCCCAAAGAGGTAGACCAGAGCCACGGGACCCGCCTCCACGCCGTGCACCCAGTGTCAAGCCCCCAGTGTCAGCCCCCGCCCACCCGTGCACGCCCACTGCACACACAGCCTCCTGGTGATCGCTCATTACTGCGTGAGGGCGTGATGACCACATAGGTTTTTATTATATAGGATAACGGGTTCAAAGCAGCACAGCAAATGTGATCAGATTTGTTTTACAATGGCAATTCTAAATGTGGAATGAAAAATAATTTGAAATATGATGAAAATGTGACAGCAAAACTCGTTAGGAGACTATTAAAGCAATCCAGAGAAGAGATGCCAGTGGCATTAACTAAGGTGTTGGCACTGGAGATGGACGGAAGAGAATGCAGTAGATGGCTTAGGTAGAATTGACGGGCTTGGAATGGATGGAGTGGAGGAGGAGAAGGGGAGTGGGGAGGCCAATATGGCAGATTGTGGTTCTAGTCACAGAAGAGAAGGGAGCATAGGGAGGTAGAAGAAGGGAGAGAAGACAGGGTATTCTGTTGTAGACATACTTGTTGCCATTGGAAGTCAAGATGTTCACCAGGCAGCTGAGTGTGTAGCTCTCAAGTGGGCTGGAATAAAGCCGTCACAATGAATGAGATTGCTGCTGGGGAGTGCTCAGCCTACCAGAACCCAGAACAGAAGGACATCTTCAAGGAACAGTCAGCAGAAGAGAAGCCTATAGCCCAAAGAATATGCTGAATGACACCATGAGGATGTAATCAATGAAACTCAGAAAAGGGAAAATTCTGCAGACCTTAAGCTTATACAAGAATTAAGAGGTGTAAAAATAAAATGTGAAGTGTGGATCTCATTTATATGCACTAACTATAAAAACAATTATGAGTAATTGGGGAAATTTAAACACTTCCGGGATATTTAATGTGGGGGGGGGGTTTACTGTTAATTTTTTCAGTATGATAGAACTAGTGCAGTTATTTTTTATAGTTTTTTTGTTCTATTTTTTATTGTGGTAAAATAAACATAACAAAATTTACCACCTCAATCATTTTTAATGTATACTTCAGTGGCATTAAATACATTCAAATGTTGGGCCAACATCACCACCATTCATCTTCATAGCTCTTTCATCTTGTAAAACTGAAACTATGCACATTAAACACTAACTTCCTGTTTCCTCATTCCCCAGCCACTGGCAGCCACCATACTTTTCACTGTCTCTATGGCTTTGACTTGTGAAAATATCTCATGAAGTGAAATCATACAGTATTTGTCTTTTCATGACTTTCTTGTGATTTTACTTAGCATAATGTGGCTATGTTTTATAAAAAAAATTTAGAGATACATGTAGAAATACTGACAGATAAAGTAATGTGATATCTTGCATTTAATGAAAAATAATCTGGAGGAATAGAGAGTGGAGGAATGAATAAGATATAGATGAAACAAGAATGGTAAGGAGTTAATCATTGTTGAACCTGGATGATGGGTACATGGGGACTCACTGAACCATTCTCTCTACAATAGGTCCTCGGGTTACATCAGAGATCCGTTCTTATGGCGTGATGTAACGTGATTTTTGCCGTAAGTTGGAACCCACTTACATAAGCATCTATGTCACTCACAGGGAGCACATACACAGCAGTAATGAAGTGAAACAGTAAAAAAAAAAATTAAAAGAAAGATAACGATTCCTGACCTTTACTTGTGGTAAATAAATAATAAAAAACATAAAGCACATATGTACATATGTCGAAATGACGGAACTTTTTTTTAAATAAATAAATGGGAGATGGCGACGTAACCACAAAACGACGTACTTCGAGTCCAACGTAACCCAAGGACTGTCTGTATTTTCGTGTTTATGATTTTCCATAATAAAAGTTAAAAATAGTGTTTCCCTGTCTTCATGGCCAAATTCATGCAATATAACTTTTTTTTTTTAACCAATAAAATCTGGTGTGGAAACTCATTCTACAAAGTATAGGTTGAAGAACGGTTCTTCTTGTATGCATAAGGCTGGGATCCCTGCCTCTTGGCTTCCCCAAACTCTGGTTCTCTCAAAGAATGTTGCTGGTAAGTAGACAGACATGTGGGAAGTGGTAATGAGGAATAGCATTGCCAGGGATATACTTTAACTTTCTCTTCACCCCCACTGATCTCCCTCAAGAGACAGTGAGCACATAGCCCAGTACTGGACATTTTTTCATATTAACCATCAAGTAAAGTCAAGGGAGTTCCAAGGATTTCTTCAAAGTAATTGACATCATGTTCTAAAGGTGATAATCATTTTGCCACCACCATTTTCACTGGAGAAAAACATATTGCATTTCTGTCATGCAGACAATAATTTGAACATGTTATACTTTAAAATTTGGCCTTAGATAGTTAATTTCAGTGTCCAGAAAAAATAACCATCTATATATACAAAAGCCTAAATGACTGAACGACTGGTTGACCTGTCGACTGGTCGCTATGACGCACACTGACCACCAGGGGGCAGACACTAAACATAGGAGCTGCCCCCTGGTGGTCAGTGCCCTCCCATAGCCGGAGCACTGCTTGGCTGACTGACCCATCTGGAGGCCCACCAGCTCAGTGGCAGCCACTCACTCCCACAGTAGACCTGCAGGTTCAATCTCCAGAGAACAGGCCAGGCACCAATGAACCAGTGCCGCCGGCAGGATCCCGACAGCGCTGCTGGCCTCCTGGAAGTTGGCCTCAGGCACCATTGCTGCTTCCCCTCCCTAGATACTCCACAAGGAAGAAACAATATAAAAGTGGCCCCCAGGTGGCTCCTGACAACTGGCCCAAGGGCCACCACCATCCCGGAGGGCTGATTGCATACAGGCCCCCTCCCCACCACCACTCCCCCTCGGGCAGGCGCCAGATGCAGGGCTCATGGCTGGTGAGCGCCGCTGTGATGGCAGCACGAGCCTCTCCAAATCGGGACTGACTGGGTGGGATCTGCAGTAGGTGCAGTGGGGCCGGGATGAGCAGGAGCAGCAGGCAGGAGGGGCAGGTGGTGTTGGACTGTGGGTTTTGGCCCAATCCCTGCAGGCCACCCCAAGAGACCCCGCCCATGCACAAATTTGTGTACTGGGCCTCTAGTGTACTATAAATCTACACAGAATGTTTCTCTTTCCTATACACTATACCATAACATCTTATAAAACCAGGATGCATTCATCAAAGCTCAGAAATTAACATGGTACAATGCTATTAACTGAACTATACATTTTATTTGGATTTTCTCAGTCTTTCCACTAATGTCTTTTTTTTTAAAATCTAGGATTCAATCCAGGACACCACACTGCATCTAGTTTTCACATCTTCTCAGTATCCTCTAGTATGTGACAGTTTCTCCATCTTTCCTTAACTTTCCTGAGCTTGACACTGAAATGTACACATTTAAAAATCAGTGCGTCATACCCTCCCCCAGGGTTGAAGTGGACCATGAAAAGTGGGGTGCAGATAGTCCTTACAGCAGTACTTGGTCTGATGAAGTTTTAACAGCTGAAGCATTCCCTTGTTCTTGAAGCTTCTTTCATCCTCCACCTGCTTCCCTTCTTCTTTCCAATCCAATTAAGGTCTTCCATTTAGGATTCAGCCGAAATGACAATCCTCTACTAATGAAGAGTTTCTGTTTATAGGCCACGTTGGTACTTGCTAGCTTTTGAAAAGGAAAACACAACACACAGTCGTAGTAAAGGGCTTTCAGATGATTCTATGGAGAAGACCACTATTTGGCCATTCTGCATCTAGCAGCCCACTAACTCTACCACAGCCAATCATGGGGCTGGGGCTTGAGATACTTCTTTAGAAAATCATCTTTATTGCTGAAATTATTACAGATGTCCCCTTTGCTTATCTATGGTTTTTCCCCCCCATTGACCCCCTCTACCCAGTACCCACCCCTCCAGGGCCTTCACCACTCTATTGTCTGGGCTATGCATATAAGTTCCCCGGTTAATCACTCCCCTCCCACCACTGCCTTTAAGATACTTCTTTTAATGCCAACCACCCACTTTTATTTAAAAAAACACACACTGCAACAAAACACAAAACAAAGCTGACTTAGCTAGTGGGAGCTGCTGCTTTATTGGTGCAGTTGCTTTATGGTCTAAAATGGGGTTTTAATAACTGTATGCTCTGGTAGACACATTCAGAGCCCAGTGTTTTATATCTGGGCTGCGCCTTCCTGCCAAGGCTTAGCACTCTCCATCTTCCTCACAGTCCCCAAGAGGCAGAATGCACACTTGTCATTACTCGGAATCCTGCTCGCCTTGGGCACTCTCTCCACACACACCAAATGCATCACTCAAGTGTGAGCAGGTCTACTTGCTCGCCATCGTCTCAGTGGTAGCTTTATTTTTATCAGTAAATTTAAAGATCAACTAGCAGATCAGAAATTACTGTACTCAACTACAGTGAAGACTCGTTAATCTAGGCTCACTAATTCCAAGTCTATAATGATTATTCACGAATGGTAAAACGCTTTAAGTAAAAAAAAAAAGGACATTATGTCTTTTTCAGTTTGCTCGGGGGTAAAGTAAATCTATTCTGATGGCAGTTGCTATTTCAAAAGAAGGATTGATCTTATGAAATTAGCGAGTTATATAATATGCTTTAGGATTTAGAGGCTTTTCTGTGGTAAGGAATTTTGAGATTTGATATGTCATGGTGTGACGGTACACTTTATGACTTGGTTGATAATAGGTACCATTCTTGACCATAATGGAATCACTTCTTTCAAACTGGAATATAATTTAGAATTTTTACTGTCAAACTGAACTTTCTCCCCGTTTGTATTATAAGCTCCTTGAATTTAAGGATCATGCATCTTCTGTGTTTTGTGTCCCTAACCCACTCTCTCAGTTGCTGCTTCACGATGGGGCTGGTGAATATGCCTTACACGTAGGAAATGCCTAGTACAATTTTCCGTAAATATTGTCAGACGTGATTATCCTGAACATGTGGATTGAAGCCAGCTGGAAGCAGTCAGATGTGCTCTTGTTAGTTTCTTATCTGCCCAGGTGTTTAAACCTCTCGTTAAATTGTTGGCTTTACAGTTGTCAGCGTCAGTGTAGTATCAAGATGATTGGACTGCAAGTAACAAATAATCAAATGAAAAGGGCCTGAACAACGAAGATGTGTTATCTCATATTTCAAGACGCTTGGGGGCTGAGTGGTTAAAAGGTTGACTTAGAACCTCGACGGTGACACCCAGGACCCATTTTCACTGTGGCAGCCGCAGACCTTCATCCTTCAGGCTTGCAAGCTGGTGCAGCCCTTGCCCCGGAGGTATTTTGGCACAGCTGTGCTCTAAGACCAGAGGGAGCCTCCTTTCTTCTCTGCCTTCCCAGAAGCTCCACAGAGGACCTCCTTCACAGCACATTCCCATTCCTCTCTGCTCACTACAAGGAGAATGGATTCACCCTGCGTGCAGACCCATGAAGATCCCCCTCGGGCCATAAGGGGCCGGATCTCTGGAAACATTTGGCTGCTCCATACACAAGCAAAGCTGATTCTCCCGCGAGAAAGAGGTGGGTAATAACTGCTGGGGAAGACAGCAGTGTCTGCTGCAAGCGCACGACTTCCTGGGAAAAAGCATAGGTACCATGTAACTCTGTGCTTTCTGTTGTTTGCCTGGGTCCTCTCCAGTAGGGGAGTGTGGCCCATGTCCTCCTGGTGGCTTTCCTCCTTGGTAACCTAACTGAGGTTTTGTTCAGATACAGGGGTAACCTGCTGAAGGAAGATGGTCCCAGCCCTCGGCGAGAAACCGGTGATGAGCCTATCAGTGATGTAATCTCAGTTCCATTGACCAGCGAATGGTTTAGGAATGTCCATGTGACCCAGTTCTGGTCACGGAGATGGAAGACACATTCTTTTGAGGGGTTTCTGGGAAATATTTTTCTACCCCATCCAATGGGAGATGAGCAAGGGGTCTGCTCCCGACTTGCTCTTGGCCTTGGAGCTTGGTTGTGTGAAGACGCGACGCTCAGGGTTGCTGCAGTCGCCTCAAGACCTTCAGTGGAAACACGCCTAACACACAGGATGGCAGAGCAGAGGAGAAAGCGCCTGCATCCTGTGAATGTCATTGAGCAATTAATTGCCTCAACCCTGGGACTGCTTACCTCCAGCCTTCTCCCCGGGGGGAGAGCAGCAAAGCCCACGTTAAAAGATGGAGATGGCTATTTTTAGATGGCTGTGCTACTTGCTGCTGAAACCATCCTGACAGGTAATCTTCTTTCTAGGAATATAACCTCAAAGCCTTTTATTGTGACATATCTGCATAAATAAGTGCAAGAGTGGTTTTCTTTTTTTTCTTTTTAAATAATAGCTGAAGTCTGCCTCAAGCAAAAAGAAACAGAGAACACATATGTATACATAATTGAAACTCAATAAATATTCATTTAAAAATGAATAAATGTTCTACAGGTTACTATAATAATTTTCTCAGGGAACATATTATTTTTGGACACTTATATCAACTAACAGTATTTCTTTGGCACGACTAGGAGCTCTGTGCTTGTGTCCTCACTAGAAACTGCATTTCTGCACATTTTTCTGCTGCTTTGGGACCTTGGATGTTCCTGGAAAGAATTAGTTTTAGCGCTCTGCCTTTTTCTTCTTCAACTGTTAGCTGGCAACTTGCTGTTGCTAGCAGTTAGCTAGCTGTAGGCATCTATCTGAAAATGTTTTTACAGCGCCTTCCCACAGTCATTCAATATTGCACAGACTATGTTTCTTTTTATTCAAAAAGCCTTTTAATATATAAACTATTTGAAATACACAGTGAAGTCCAAAAATTTATATGACAAATGCTGATGTACCCTCAGCCACATACTCACATTCAACTCAGGCTGAACATATGCTAGCATGTAGCCACATTTCCTTAAAGAAAAAGCTACAAATTTCTCTCCATCTCTTCCCCTCTTTTCCCAGAGGTAACCATTGTCTTGATGATGACAGTAATGATCACAATGATGACGATGATGATAACGATGGTAATAAAAACAGCATATCCACTGTATGCGGGCCATTATTCTGAGCTCTTTATATACATCAGCTCCTTTAATGCTCACAGTAGATAGATTCTGAGCTCTTTATATACATCAGCTCCTTTAATGCCCACAGTAGATGTTGTCCCCTGTTTTATAAAGGAGGGGCTGAGGAAAGACTAGTTAAATAAATTGTCCAAGACCACACAGCTGGCAACCAGAGGAGCCAGGAGTCCAAGTTTGCCTGTACCCACATTGCTGTGTATCATGATATACTTTCTCTCAATATATATGCACCAATAATAAATATACATAGGGGTTATTTGTATATTTTTTAAACTTATATTATTTGGTAACATTTGTGTTTTCCTCTAGTTTTTTTCTGATTCTGGTCCCTGTTGCAATGAACAGCCTAGTACATGTTTCCCTGGCAGGTGCGGCTCCTGGCAAGCTCCGAGGAGCTTAATCTCTGGCTGGTAGATTATGCACATTATCAGCCTTTGTTTTCGCTATTCCAAAATTCTCCTTCAAAGTAGGTGTACCCATTTCCAGTCATGCTGGCAACTGTAAACAACTATTCATTTCCCAGTAGCCCCACCCATTCTTGGTGTTATTGGATATAGTATTGGATATCAATGATTGATTTTTGTCAGTTGCTAGATATGGGGTGGTGTTCAATTGTTGTTCTACTTTGCATTTTTCTTTGATTATTAGAGAGGTGGGAACATCTTTTTATATGTTTATTTGTGCTTTCTTTTATCTTGGATTAATGATCTTGCCTGGTTTCTAAGGAATTCTAATATATTATGATTATATAAAGCCAGTTATATGGTTTGTAAATGCCTTCCCATGGTAGATATTGACTTTCTTGTTGGTGTCCTCCTGATCCACAGAAGTTCTGAGTGCCATATAGCTATTTTCTCAATAGGGTTTACGTTTTTGGCATCATAAATAATATGGCAGTACTTAGACATTATCAAGGTATTTTTCTCTATTTTCTTTTTAAAATTTGCTTTTCACATTTAGGTGATTGTGTGTATGATAAGAGGTAGATATCCAATTTTACATGTTTTTATGTGAATAGCGGGACCTGTCTTTTTCTATAGGAGGGTGGCCCAGCATCATTTATTGAATGCTCTTACTCTGTGCCCAGCGATTTGCAATGCTATCTCTGTCATATTGCAAATTTCCATATCTAAGTGCTTCTATTTCTAAGCTCTCCATCCCTGTGGCAGTATCGCACTGTTTAAATTACTGTGGCTTTATAACGAGTGCCAATATTCAAAAGGATAAGCCCTCCCCCCTGTTTTTTTTCTCCTCTTCCTTCTGAAGCCTCGTCCCTGCCTCCTTTTCTTTTGCAATTTTTAAGCTTATTTTTGTCAAGTTCTTTGAAAAACGCTACTGGGATTTTTATTGAGATCATATTGAATTTATAAGTAAATTGGGGAAAATTGCAATCTTTAAAATATTGCACCTGCCCATCCATGAATATAGTGAATCCTTGTTTCTTCCCCCCTTCAATAAGGTTTTGTTGCTTTCTCCATAAAAAGCTTACACACCATTTGTCAGATTTATTTCTGGGCACCTTAAAAGCTTTTGCTGCTGTGGTTAATGATGTCCTTGAACAAAACTATTGATTTTTGTATATTGATTTCTAGCAAACTTGCTGAACTTTCTTATAAGCACTAATATTTATTTGTAGATTCTCTTGGATATTCTATCTAAGCATATATTTTATGTATAATTACATTACTCTCTTTTCCCCCATCTTTAATTTTTGTGTGTGTCTATTGTGCTTTTAAAAATTGAGATATAAGTCCCGCATAACAAAATTCACAGGTTGTAATTATTTAGTTCAATTAGATCTGACAACTGTATACACTTGTGTAAATTAACACCCTGAGTAAGATACAGAACACTTCCATCTCTCCTAACGGTTCCCTCATGCTTCCCTACAGTCAGTTCCTACCTCCCAACCCTAGACAAACAGCTCTCTGCTTTCTGTGGCTATCACTCAGTGTTTCCTGTTCTTGAACTTCATACAAATGGAGCCCTACAGTACATTTTATTTTGGGACGCTGTGTTTGCCTAGTACAGTGTCATTTTAAGATTCATTTATGTTGTGGTCTGTATCAGTACTCCATTCTTGTGTGACTGAATAGTATTCATCAGTTTGTTTACCCACTCTCCTGTTGACACATATGTGGGCTAATTTGAATTTTTGAATAAGGCTGCTATCAACATTTCAATCTTTCAACCGTTTCTTTTTATTTCCTCATTATGCTGACAAGGACCTATAGTAAAACAATGAGAGTAGAATGATGAGGGTATCCTTATGTTTTTAACATTGTTCATTTCAATATTTGCAATGCTTTTTAAAAATATATTTTTTTTATTGATTTCAGAGAGGATAGGTGAGGAAGAAATTAGAAACATCAGTGGTGAGAGAGAAGCACTGATCCGCTGCCTCCTGCACGCCCCCTCTGGGGGCCAAGCCTGCAACCAAGGAATGTGCCCTGAGCTGGAATCCAACTGTGACCTCTTGGTTCATGGGTCTATGCCAGCCGTGGGCAAACTACGGCCCGCGGGCCGGATCCGGCCCGTTTGAAATGAATAAAACTAAAAAAAAAAAGGACCGTACCCTTTTATGTAATGATGTTTACTTTGAATTTATATTAGTTCACACAAACACTCCATCCATGCTTTTTTCCCGGCCCTCCGGTCCAGTTTAAGAACCCATTGTGGCCCTCGAGTCAAAAAGTTTGCCCACCCCTGGTCTATGCTCAACCACTGAGCCACACCAGCCAGGTTGAAAAAAATACTTTATTAAGCTAACAGAGTTCCATTGATTCCCAGTTTGCTTAACAGGATTTATTTGGGGGAAGGTATATTTGTTTAATCAAGAGTGATGGTTGAATTGCATTAAACGCCTTTTCTGCATCTATTGAAATAAATTTCCTCATTTAATATGTTAATGTAATGATTATATTCATTGATCTAAGCCATTTTTACATTCTTGGATCGTGATTAGCAATGAGTTAAGAAATTACATGGCCAGATTTAAAAAATAATGTAGTATTTAATACATGTGTCTCTTTGTTCATGTATGAAAGTGGCCTACAGTTTTTCTTCCCAATTTTGTTGCAAGGTTTTATGGCCTCATAAAATGAGCTGAATAGCTTTCTTCCTTTTTCTATCTTTCTAAAGCAATTTCTTGAAGGCAGAACTTACCTGTAAAAGCAGCGAGGCTTGGCCATGGTGTTTGTGTGTGTATGGAGGGAGGGCAGCAGCAGGGGCCCGGAGGTCCGGCAGTTTCGCTGACAGTAATATGTATGCTCACATTTTATATTTCTTCCTAAGCCAGTTTTATTGTTACATTTTTCCAAAAAATTGCCCTTTTAATCTGTTTTCAAATTATTCACGTTGTTTATAAGTTTTCCCTTTATTTTCCTAGTGCATCTCAATGTCCTTTCTATTCAGAGTGTTGTTTATTTTTAATTTCTTGTCTTTTGATATGTTAGCCAGATGTTTGCCTATTTCATTTGCTTCTAAAAGAGCCATTTTCCCCCATCTGAACCTTCTTGGCTGTGTCTGTGTCTGTAATGTTATTATCTGCTGCTCTTATCTTTATTATTTCCCTCCGTCTAATTCATTTGCTATGCTCTTCTTTGTTAACCTTTGATTTAGATATTAACTACCATCATTTTCAACCTTTCTGGTTTTAAAGGTACATTTCAATTGTTTTCAGTGGTGTGCCAGAGCCAACTATAGCCACCTCCTACTGGTTTGTGAGAGCTGATTTTGTGTATTTCTTGCCAATTCCACATTTTATGTTGGTAGCTTGAAATAGACCTGGTGGGATATTGACGCTATGGACCCTGGCAAATGCTCTCACACAACATTCACATCCCCCAAGAGAGCCTGATGGAAAACATTGACCAACACACTGCCGGTTGTCATCCAGATTTGGTGTTTGTATTATGATTTGGTTCTAAAACTCTTTTATTTGTTCTTTAATCTTTGATTGCTTAGAAATATTATTTTTAAATTTCCAAGCATATTAAATCACTCTTGTTGTTTCTGATTTTATTGTGATGTAGTCTGTAGAATATCAATTCTTTGGTATTTGTTTGGACTTGGTTGGTGGCATACTATATGGTCAATTTATTTAAAAGAGTTCATGTATACTTGAAAATGTGCATTCTTTAGTTCTCAGGGTTCTACATATGTCCCTTTGTTCAACTTGTTAATCATGTTACCCAAATTGTCTCTATCAATACAAATTTTTTGTCTGTTTGATCTGTCAATTTTAAGAAAGAAATATTATAACCTACTGTGTTGATTTGTAAAGTTATGTTTATTTTCCATGAATTATTGATTTATCTATTTTGAGGCTAAATTGTTAGGTATATATATGATTATTACATCTTTCTGATAAATTTTTCCTTCCATTAATATATAGTGTCCTCTTTATCCTTAAGTGTCCTTTATAATTTTAATAAGTGTCTTATTATTTTATCTAATACTTATGTCAACACTGTGGCTTTTTTAAAAGTTAATATTTACCTGGTATATATCTTTCCATCCTTTATAATTCACCTTTTCAACATATTTTAGATATGTTTCTTCAAAACAGCATATGGCTAAGTTTCTTTCCTATTTCTTTATATTTTAATTAATAAGTCAACCTCTTTACATTTATTGTGGTTGATCAGGTTTTTTACACTCTAACTTCATGCCTTCTCCTGGCTTGATGATGAGTTTTCTATTTGTTTATATGAAATATTCTATACATGCAGATAAGAATAGAGATGAGTATAGGTAAAATGAACTCCATGTACCTAGTACCCAGCTAGATAGAATTGTGACACCCCACCACATTTGTTTCAAAACTATTTTTGGTGGGAATATTACTTTATTCCCGTATTTTTTATCTTCTCTTTGGAAATTACAAGTTTGGTTCCTATTTCTCACGGTGGCAGCCAGCAGCTTGTTAACCTGCATCCATGTCTGCGAGGACCTCCGAGTGCTGTGATTTCAACCTCTCTCGCCCGTCCAACTTGCATAGTATCGTTGTCCAATAGTTCATTTTTGAATAATATCCTCCGCATTATTCATTGTTTCTATTGTTGGTAGTTTAAGCCAATGCCTACAGGTTTACCAACTGCATTGTTTGCCCAATTGTGAGCATATTATCTCTGCTTTTCCAGTGGCAAACCTTAATAGCCGCTTTCTGACAATGTCTTTACTCCACCCTGACTCTTCCATTATAATTTAGCTGATAATAGAATTCTAAGTTGCCGGTTATTTTCCCTCAAGAACTTTGAGGCTATAATTCCATGCCTTCCAGCTTCTAATATCTCTGTCAGAAATTCTGTTGCCATTTATGTTGCTTCTCTATTATGGATAATTTATTTTTTTCTTTCAGGATATATTGGTTTCCTTAGATTTTATATAATTTCACTTCAATGAGTCCAAGGTGAATTTATTTTTATATATTATTCTTAGACTCACTGTACTTCTTTAATCTGAAGAGTCATTTTTAAAATCAAGTTTGGATAATTCTCAACTATTATCATTATGAACACTGTTTCTTCTCCATGATCTTTATTTTCTCTTTCTGGAATTCCTATTAGATACATGTTGGATATTTTCAATCTATATTCCATGTCTTTTAACTTCTCTTTTACATTTCCTGTCTTCTGATATCTTCTAATCTGGGTTCTGGTTAATATAGCCAGATTTAGCTTCCAGTTCATTAATTCTCTTTCCTTGCTATTATTTCTGTGCTATTTAATACTTCTATTTATTCATGTCACATCATATTCTCTTTCAGATTATTTTAAAATTATTTTATTTTAAATTATATAAAATAATTGTAGTTTTAATGAAATTTCTGTTGACTTTCATTCCCAATGAAAAATTTCCTTGTGTATGTTTGCAATTTGGGATGATAAGAGGGACTTTTTTTCCCTTTGGGAATCTGGAAAGTCTGAGTTGTCAAGAAATCCCTCCAGTGCATTTTTGTTTGCTTCTTCTGAACACCCTTGGAGCCAACAGCAGCCGAAGAGCGATTTTTTTGTTTAATCTTCACACAAGGATTTTTTTCCCCATTGATTTTCGAGAGAGTGGAAGGGAGGGGGAGAAACAGAGAGAGAGAGAGAGAGAGAGAGAGAGAGAGAGAGAGAGAGAGAGAAACAAGGATGTGAGAGACACACATTGATTATTGCCTCCACACGTGCCCTGACTAGGACCTGGGATCAAGCCTGCAACTAAGGTATGTGCCCTTGACGGGAATTGAACCCAAGACCCTTCAGTCCATGGGCCAACACTCTAACCACTGAACCAAACCAAGAGCAGTTTTACATTTTTTTCAGCTCAAGGATTTCTCTGAATGGCGTGTAGACCAAACTCTAGACACACAGGTCTAGGATCTGGAGATTTCATGGGAGAATTATTTATTGATTTAGTTTTCTCATTTCCCTGTTAGAGTTATTGCTGAGACAACTTCCATATTATCTCTCTGGAGGAGTGGGCAGAGGTTATTAGTCCTGATTTTTACTGAGTTAGTAATCCCTCAAGGGTCAAATTCCTAGCTAACCGGATTAGATAACTCTCTCAATGGCTAACGCATCAGCTCATATACCTACCTAGGTGTCCCTCAGCTGTCTCCTGGCTTCCAACATGTGGGCTTTCCCTTTCTTCTCTTGACCACAGCCATACATTTTTTACTAAGATAAAATATTCATAACATATAATTTAGCATTTAAACCATTTTAAGCATAAGTAGCATTAAGTTTATACACAATGCTGTGCAGCTATTACTACTTTCTATCTCCAGAGCTTTCTTCATCTTCACAAAAGGAAACTCCTATCCATTAAGTACTAACTCCTCGTTTTCCACCTCCCTTCCTCTTCCCCACCACCCCCCGAGCCCGGAACCACCATTCTACTTCCTGCCTCTATGAACCTGCCTCCTTTAGGAACCTCACAGAAGAAGAATCATACAGTATTTGTCGGTTGGTACCCTGATTATTTCACTTAGCATGATGTCCTCAAGGTTCATCTATGTTGCAGCATTTGTCAGAATTCTCTTCCTTTATAAGGTTGAATAATATTCCAGTATATGTATATACCATGTTTTATCTATCCATGCATTCATTGATGGACACTTGGGCTGTTGTTACATTTTGGCTAGTATTGTCAATAATGCTGCTATGAACATGGGTGTACAAATAGATGTTCAAGTTCCTGTTTTCAATTCTTTTGGAGATACACACACACACACACACACACACACACACACACATACACACACACACTAGGGGCCCAGTGCATGAATTCACGCACCTTGAAAGAAACAGTGGGCCACGAGGCTGTGATGGGCACAAGGGTGGGTCTTGACCCATCCTCTGCGCACCCGCCCAGCCTTTCCCACTGCGGCCCTGTCTGCCAGCAGCCCCACTCCTGCCGCCTCCACTCCCATGCACTGACAGCACCAGCCCCACTTACACCCGCTGATGGTGCCAAGTGATCGGGACCAATGCTGAGTGCTGGCAGCAGGTGCAAGCAGCGGCTCCGGCACTGGCAGTGGGTGCAAGAGAGGCCGGCGCTGGCAGCAGGTGCGAGTGTCTGGCGGGACCATGGTGCGTGGGAGCAAAGAATTTTCAGTAACCACCAGAGGCTCACCCAGATGACAGTGACTGGCACCCCACCTTGGTCTGGCACCCCCACTCACCTGCTCCACCATCCCACCATAGCTGACGCCCGCCATGTTCCACACGTGCCCCCTGGTGCTCAGCGCACATCATAGCAACTGGTTGTTTGGTTGTTCTGTCATTTGGTCTATTTGCATATTAGGGATATATATATATCTACACTAATAAAAGAGAAACATGGTAATTAGCGTACGACCGCTACCCTTTTCATTGGCTAATCAGTGAGTATATGCAAATTAACTGTCAGCCAAGATGGCGGCCGGCAGCCAGGCAGCTGGAAGCGAACATGAGGCTTGCTTGCTTCAGTGAAGGAGGACTCCAACGTTCCCAGCCTGCCTTGCTGGCCTCTGAGCTGGCAGTTTGAAACTTTGTAACAAATATAGAAGCTAAACAAAACCCCAGAAACCAGCTTTCAGCGGCTGGGACCTCAGAGCTGGAGTTATACATTATTTCGATTATAGAACACAAACAAACCAGATATCAGCTTTCAGCAGCCCAGGCCTCAGAGCTAGAGCCAGAGCTAAAGCTGGCCCAGAATAAAAAAAAGAAAAAGAAAAAAAGGAGTGGTT
Source organism: Myotis lucifugus (assembly GCF_000147115.1). NCBI lineage: Eukaryota > Metazoa > Chordata > Mammalia > Chiroptera > Vespertilionidae > Myotis > Myotis lucifugus. Next base: position 1,422,452 of record NW_005871247.1, read on the forward strand.
GGGAGCTTCAGTCAATCGCCAGCCTGAAGGCAGCCCTCAGCCCCTCACCCAGACTGGCCAGGCACCCCAGTGGGGACCCCCACTCTGAAGGGTGTGTGACCAGCTGCAAACAGCCATCATCCCCTCATCCAGGCTGGCCAGGTACCCCAGTGGGGACCCCCACCCTGATCCAGGACACCCTTCAGGGCAAACCAGCCTGCCCCCAGGCCTCTATCCTATATAGTAAAAGGGTAATATGCCTCCCAGCACCGGGATCAGCGGAGCCGCGAGGCCTCCTGGCACCGGATCAGCGTGACAGGGGGCAGCGCCCAAACCCCCTGATCGCCCTGCGACTCTGTGTGTGACAGGGTGCGGCGTCCCAACCCCCTGATCGGCCCTACTCTGTGTGTGACAGGGTGCGGTGCCCCAACCTCCCCCCCCCACAGGCCCTGCTCTGTGTGTGACAGGGTAGAGCCATAACCTCCCCATCGGCCCTGCCCTGAGTGTGACAGTGGCGGCGCCCCAACTCCCTGATTGGCCCTGCTCTGTGTGTGACAGGAGGCAGTGCCCTAACTCCCCTATCGGCCCTACTCTGTGAGTGACAGGGGGGAGCTCCTCAACCCCCTGATGGGCCCTGCTCTGTGCATGACAGGGGACAGCGCCCAACCCCCTGATTGGCCCTGCTTTGTGCGTGACAGGGGGTGGCGCCGCAACCTCCCCATTGACCCTGCCTTGAGTGTGACAGGGGGCTGTGCCCCAAACCCCCAATCAGCCCTACCCTGAGCGTGACTGAGGGGTGGCATCGCAACCTCCCGATCCGCCCTGCTCTGTGCATGACAGGGGGGCGGGGGCCCCAAATTCCGACGCCCCAACTCCGCAATCGGCCCTGCTCTGAGCCTGACCAGGGGCTGCACCTAGGGATTGGGCGTGCCCTCTGCCACCCAGGAGCAGGCCTAAGCCAGGTCGTTATCTCCCGAGGGGTCCCAGACTGCGAGAGGGCACAGGCCGGGCTGAGGGACCCCCCCCTTCCCCCCCCCCCCGAGTGCACAAATTTTTGTGCACCGGGCCTCTAGTATATATATATATATATATATATATCCATCCAGAAGTGGAAGTGCTGGATCATATGGTAATTCTATGTTTAATTTTTTGAGGAATTGCCACACCATTTTCCATAGCAACAGCCATAGATGTTTAAAGAGCTGAAATATCTTAACCTGCATTTCCACATGTTATTAGTGGTAGGCTATGCATAGTAGCCTAGTCTGCTATCTTTCCCAAACCCTGTAGCTGATATAACTTGTTGTTTTCGTATAGTTTCTTCCTTTTTCTTACCAAGATCTTTCTGTGACTATTTCAGGTCCCAGATAGGCATTCCAGAATAGCTAAGCTAATATGGGTCTGCTCAGGTGAAAAAAATTATATATATATTTGCTCACTTCCCTTTCTCTCCATACGTTTCTTTTTTTTTTAATTTTTAAAAATATTTTTATTAATTTCAGAGAGGAAGGGAGAGGAATAGAGAGATAGAAACATCAATGATGAGAGGGAATCATTGATTGGCTGCTTCCTGCACGTTACTCTCCATACGTTTCAAAGAATGGGTGTGGCTGGTGGAACTGGGTGCAGTGGTGGTGACTCCTCTTGATAAATCGGAAAGTACCTCTGTCTGAGAGAACCACTGCTGTGAAGGGGTTTTCTTTCACTTTAAGTGTTTTGGGTTGTTTCCATGTAAAAAGATATTTTATCACAAAGCTCCGGGTTGTTTTTTCCGCTTAAGTTATGTGTCCATTCCAGGTGTGTTTCTTATCCATGGGTTTTTTAAGCCTCCTTTATGAGGTAAATGAGCTCCAGTTCTTTTTCTGGAGCTTTTTAACTTCAGTGAATTTCTCTGAACATGGTAAATTCTTCTACAATATCCTCTTTTCTTCACATTGTTTCTTGAACTTACTGCCATCTTACCTTTAAAAAGTTTCCTCTTCCAGAGAAAAGGGTGGGCAAGTTGCGGAGAAAGGCATTCTTGGCTAATAAAAAAAAAACACCATCAAGAACACTACTCTTTTATTAAATTTCTAGTTCTCAGAGAAAATAAAATTGTCTCCCTTTGAATGGTTGCTTTAATAAAAATTGTATTCATTCACAATCTTAATCAGCAAACTCTTACTGAGCTCCTCACACTGCAGCAGGTGATGGATAAAGAAGACATGGTCCCTTGTCCACAGAGCTCAGTATCCAGGGGGCAGTGGTGAAAAACATGAATTTTATACTTATTTTTCTGACTGGGAAGACATGAGGCTCCAAGCTATTGTTCCTCTGAAAACAACTAAAATGCAATAACATTTTCCAAAGCGTGTATGAAGAAGCTGTTATATTCCTTAGAGGCCGAAATTAAGTAAAAATAGAACCCCACTGGGATAAGCAGAGTACTAAAAGGTATTTGCTGAATCGTGGTGACCTTAAGGTATTGTTCAACAGTTTCAAGGAGCAGAAGGTATTGCTTATGGCTGACCAAGATGCACTGTTTAGCAGGAGACCCCATCACTAGCGCTGGGATCCCCCTCCTAAAGGCTCCCCATGTAAAATTAAATTAGAAATTATCTTGACACTCAAGGGGCACCAAGGAGAATTTCCTCCCCTGGAACTGCATCATGAGTGAAGAAAACATTTTCCCTTTGAATGCACGTCTGTATCCGTGTATTCCTCCCACCATGTTTCAGCTCACGTTTATGCCAACTGACATCTATGAAAAATCCCCAGTCTTAGAATTTGATTCTAAGTAATGATGGGTTGGTCATAACTTCTGGCACCTGGCAGACACAAACACAAAGCCTCTTTGGAGGATTTCTCTGAAGGAAACCACTTTTAAACTAGGTCTCAAAAAATTCCTAAGCAAACTTCCAAAAATATTATTATATAGAAAATTCCAAAATAACAATGGAGCAAGTTACCATGAGTGAGAGGCAGCGGAAACTATAGACACCAATATCAAACATGAAAAGATTTCAGATATAGGAATTGTCAAAGACTTTATAAAATAGACACACCTAAAGAAATAAAGAAGAGATTAAATTTATAAGCAAATTACAAGAGACTATGAAAATAATCAGATTTTTTAAAAAGTAAAATAATAAATATAATGTAATTTAAAAACTCCCTGTACGAGTTTAACGGCAGATAAGACCCAGTAGAAGAGAGAATTAGTAAGCTAGGCAACAGATATAAATAAATACTAGACTACTGTACAGAGGTAAAAAAGAGATGAAAATACTTAATCAGAGTTCCAGAAGGGGAGGAGAGAATGAAGAAGGAGGGGGAAGAGCCAACACACACACACACACACACACACACACACACACTTAGTTATTTTCTTTTTAGAAGTCCAATGCGCTATCCATTGCGCTACGGAGCCACCTCAGTTATTTTCTTTTTAAATTGTTGATACTATTATTGATGTTTCCCATTCTTCCCCTCCCCCTTTGCCCACCTCCACCCAGCCCTTGCCACCCCTCCCCTGGCCTCACTGCTCTATGGTCTGAGTCCATGGGCTATGCATATATGTTCTTTGGCTAATCTCTTCACCTTCTTTAATATAGTCCCCACATTTGCCCTCCCCTCTGACATCTGTCAGTCTGTTCCACGTATCCATGACTCTGGTTCTATTTTGTTCACCAGTTTATTTTGTTCATTTGTTTCTACATAGAAGTGAGATTATATGCTATTTGTCTTTCTCTGACTGGCTTAATTTGATGAACATAATAATCTCCAGGTCCCTCCATGCCATTGCAAAGGGTAAGAGGTCCTTCTTTTTTACTGCTGCATAGTATTCCATGGTGTAAATGTACCACAGGTTTTTTGTCCACTCATCTGCTGATCCACACTTTGGCTGTTTCCAGATCTTGGCAATGGTAAATAATGCTTCAATGAACATAGGGGTGCATATATTCTTTCTTATTGGTGCTTTGGGACCCAGAAGTGGGACTGCTGGGTCAAATGGGAGTTCCATTTTTAATTTTTTTGGGAAAATCCATACTGTTTCCCACAGTGTCTACACTAGTCTGCTTTCCCACCATCAGTGCATGAGGGTTCCCTCTTCTCCACATCCTCGCCAGTACTTATTGTTTGTTGATTTGTTGATGGTAGCCATTCTGGCAACTGTGAGGTGATACCTCATTGTAGTTGGAAGAGTCAATATTTAGATGGATATATGGTAGATATGAACTTGGAAGGTATTATGCTAAGTGAAATAAGATAGGCAGAGAAAAACAAATACCGTATGATTTCACTTATATGTGGAACCTAATAAAATAAAACAAATAAACAAATACAACAAAACAGACTCATTGATACAGAGAATGAACTGATGGTTGCTGGAGGGGAAGTAGGTGGGGGAATGGGTGTAAAAGGTGAAGGGGAATACGAGATACAAACTTCTAGCCATAAAATAAATAAGTCACAGGGAAGTAGTGTACAGCACAGGGAATATAGTCAATAGTACCATAACTTTGCATGGCAACAGATGGGTACTAGACTTATCATGGTGATCACATCATAAGGTGTATAAATGGCAAATTAATGTTGTACACCTGAAACTAACAATATTGGATGCCAACTATATTTTAATACATTTTAAAATGACCAGAATTGATGAAAAATACCAATTCTGAGATCTAAGAAGCTGGAGCAGTTCCAAAAAGGCATAAGAGGAAATACCTACCAGGACTGAATGTTTTATGTCTTCCCAGAGTTGTATGCTGAGCTCTTTATGCCTGATGTTCTGGTATTATAGGTGGGGCCCTTAGGAGATGCTTAAGTTTGAAGGTAGAGCCCTCAAACTTAGGGTTAGTGCCTATAAAAGAGGCTCCACAGAGACAGAGAAGCATCGATCAGACTGTCAAACCTCAGAGGGAGGTAGGAGGGTGGGGGTAAGGGGGAGAGATCAACCAAAGGACTTATATGCAAGTATATAAGCCTAACCAATGGACACAGACAACAGGGGGTGAGGGCATGAGTGGGGGGGGGTGAGGGGTAATGTGGGGATAAAAAAGAAAGAGGCTCTGAGAGCTCCCTAGTCCCTCCCACAATTGAGTACACAGAGAGGAAACAGGGCTAAGAACCAGGAAGAGGGCCTTCATCAGGCTGTGACTATGCTGGCTCCTTGATCTTGAACTTCCCAGCCCCCAGAACAGTGAGAAAAAAATTCTGTTGTTTATAAGCCACACAGTCTATGTATTCTGTCATGGCATGCAGAATGGACTGAGACAGTAAATAAGAAAGAACCCTAACCTTTGTTTGAAGGAATGCAATTAAATTAGAAGCAGATTTTTTTTATTGATGTAGAGTAAAAACTGGTATATTACTTGCTTTCCATCCTTTTATTATTCACTAGAGGCCTGGTGCACGAATTTGTGCATGGGTGGGGTCCAGCCGGCAGGAGGGAGGAGCTATGGGCAGTTGGTGGGCCAGCCCGCCCCCTGGTCGAACACCCGGTTAAGGGGACAATTTGCGTATTACCCTTTTATTATATAGGATTCTGGCATATATTTCTACATATTATCCTTCTACTGTTACTTACTGACTTTTATTTTAGACTAGAGGCCTGTTGCACAAAGAGATTCGTGCAATAGGCCTTCCCTTCCCTTGGCTACTGGCACCGGTTTGCCTCTGGCACCCGGGACCCAGGCCTTCGCTCTGGCTGGGCTCCGGCCGGAGTCAGCCCCGGAGCCATCAGGCTTCGCTGCTTTGGCCCTGGGGCCGTCAGGCTTCACTGCTCCGGCCCCGGGGCTGTCAGGCTTCACTCCACTGCTTGGAGCCTACATATGCAAATTAACCGCCATCTTTGTTGGGTTAATTTGCATACTCTCCTGATTGGCTGGTTAGCATAGCAAAAGTATGGTCAATTTACATGTTTGTCTATTATTAGGTAAGATGTTATCCATTGACTTTCTTCTGCAGGAGAAGAGAATCTAGCTTAGGCACTGGTCACACATACACAGCCCCTCCCATTGTCTGCAGTACCTTTATATCACTCTTTTTGCTGATATCAGTGTTCAGTTGGCATTATTAAGGCATGCAGATGTTATTCACAGTGGAGACACATTTAGCATTGAAACAATTGCTCCTTTATTTTACATTCCCCCCCTTAGAGTTTTGTTTTGTCTTTATGAAATTGGGATCATGCCACACACACTGTTTTGTAAGAGGCTTTTTTATACTAAACGGTGCGTCATGAACATCTTTGATGCCTAAAGCATCCACTTAATGGATGCATAGTACTTACTCGATTGCATGAGCACACATAACCCATTAAACTAATTGCCCATTGTGACACAGTTACGCAGTTTTCAATTTTTCACTTTTATAAACAATCCTAAGATTCACATTTCTGAAACTTAATTTTGCCTAATTATTTTCTAAGATAAATTCTATGTGTAGAATTGCTGAGTCAAATGATAATATAGATTATTATGGATTTGATAAATATTTCCCCCCAGAAATAGTGCTGAATTTTAGAAATAGCAATTCTGGGCTTTATCATCTTAAACATTTTTGTTCCATTTTAAATGTGAGTTTTATGCTAATCATTTCCATTCACATTTCTTTAATAACCAATGAGATTGTGTGTGTTTTCATATGCTTATTTGATATTTTGGTTTTATTGTTTGTGAATTTCCTGTTTATACCCCTTGTTCATTTTACTATTAGACAATCTTATTTTGGCTGCTCTTTGCATTGGAGCCCTTGTAGGCCTTTTATCATGCTGTTTGCAAACTGCTTATTTGTCCCTTATAATAAATTTTAATTAACTTTAGGGTTATTATATTTTCTTTCTCAAAGAAATCTGAGAGTTTTTTTTAAGGCTAAAGGACTGTATGTGATATTTATCTGGAGGACCTACATAATCCAGTGTACCCTAGATGCTCAATCGCTATACTTAGGATTAATATTGGAAATTATAATCTTGCTTGCTATGAGACTGCCTAATGCATTTTTAAAAATTGTGCAAAAGGTCCTGGCATATGTGAGCCTTCATTCAAATATGTTAGAAACAAAAACCCTGCGTATTGTAGAATATGAAATTAAATAGGAAACTAAGGCACTTGCTTTTCTTTCGATGAACTTTTACAAGAGAGTCAGTCAAAGGAGAACACCTCATTCCAAGTACAATTTAGATAACTGGTGTTTGAAAGAGAGCAAGTCACTACCATGTGTGTGCACATGTGCAAGTGTGTATGTGTGCATGTGTGTGTTTGTATGTGCATGTGTGTACATGGAGAATTTATGCAGCATCTCCTATATGGAGAGAAGTGGAAGAGAAATTGCTATATGGAATAAATCTGATTCTCATCTTCAAAGATTGTACCATCTATTGGGGAAGATTAATTACCAAATATCTTAAAAAACATATGCATTAATGAAATCAGTCCTATTCTTAAGATTTCAGAACTGCTAAGCATACAGCCAGGGATAAGGAAACAGATGGTTTATCATAAAGACAATACCAGAAGACTAATTGCAGGCACAGGCAATACCAGAAGACTAATTGCAGGCACAGGTTGGCTGAGTGTGTGTGTGTGTGTGTGTGTGTGTGTGTGTGCCTGTGTCTGTGCACACACAGGAACTGGAATTCTAACCAATTTCCTATAACTCACCTTTTTTATGATCTGACCCATCTGGTATTTGTGTTTCAGTGAATGATTTTCTGATTCTCATAACTCCAGGTGTAACAACCAGAAACCCAGAGATAAAGGTCCAGAGAAAAGGAGGCATGAAGCCCAAGAGAAGGGAGATATTTTACATCTCTGGGCTATGGAAACAATTGAGACATTTTTGGATAATTTGTTTCATAAACTGATAGAAAGTGGTAAATGCCAAGCTAGGCCAATGACGAGATTTGATAAATAAAAAAAGAGAGATGTTGCATAGAAGAAAGAGAATAAGAACATCTTTGAAACAGATAAAGAATTGCAGTAACAATTGTGAATCTCCCTTCTGAGTTGGAAGCCCAGCTTCAGAACTTCAGGGTCTTGTGACCTTGAGCAGCTCATTGAACCTCTACATGCTCTATTTTGTCATCTGTAAGATGGGGATTTGCTTAACAAGATGTAATTATTAGGCACCTACAATGTAATAGGCTGTTTTAGGTGCTGGAGCATTTCTCTAAGCATTGGAGAGCAGTTACCTTCCACAGAGGGCTGTTATGAAGTTAGTCCATACATGTGAAGAGCTGAGAACAGTCATCCTCATGAGATACAGAAATAAATTATAAGATAGAAAGGTGGGTGGGAAATAAGGCACATGAAAATGAACAGACTGCTGACAGAGCTAAGCAAATGATGAAATGAAGCAAGCATTACAAAAATAGAATTTTCTATGGAATTGAAAGTAAATTGAAATAAACCAAAAAGTACTGGTACATATGCTTTTAAGTAAAAACCCACGTCTGAAACATCATATAGAGATATGCCCACCCTCAAACACTTAATGACTCCCAATGTCTTCAAACCAAAATATAAATTTTGAATTTGGGCATTTAAGATACTTCATATAATTATTTCTAACTACATTTCCAGCCTTATTTATCACTCTACTCCTAAATTTTGGATCACAGACCATAGACAATGCTTCGGATGGTCCTACAGTCTCTTAAATGGTATGTGATACAGTTATCAAGCTATCTTATACTCTTTCCTGCTGTATGCAATTTTGGTAGCACCGCTATTTGAATTTATGAACCTCCATTTCCCCTTTTAAATAATCATACAACCTGCTCTGATCAAACTTGCTTTATGTTTTTATTAATTTTTTGCCTGTAGAGGTAGCAGAGTACCTCATACACATTAGGTTCTTAATACATATGCATTCACTCCCCTTGCTCCTTAGCTGCACTCATGGTGCTTGCTCTTCTTGGAATGATTACCAAGTTTTTTCTCTTTTTCAAAATAATAACCATCCTTCCAGGATCAACTCAAAAGTCAGCTTCTTCAAAGCCCTCTGTCCATCTCATCACTGGAGAGATGGATCTCGTCCCCTCCAAAGTGTGACTTTATGACACCTGCACCATATTTCTCAAACCCTACCATAGTGAGTACTGTTTGTGCCTTGTGTACGTGCAGTCATTGAAGACAATGACCCTGTTCTATTAATTTATGTGACTTGACTATATTCACCTAGCACCTTGTGCATGGTGGATATCCAAGAGATTAAAAATAAATTTGTTGAATAAGTGGAAGAACTGGATGGAACTTGAGCAGAAATGGGCCACTGGAGGTTTGCTGAAGGCCTGAGTGGTTGAGGGGAGTCTGTGCGATGTTCCTTCAAGGCTTTTCTCTGGGCATCCCCTGACATCCCCTCCCCTCAGCCTGGACAAAGAAAGAGCAACTCTGTTTGTAGAGTAATGAGATTTATAGGTCTTGTTTATTAGCAAATTATTAGCTGTGTTTATAAACTCAGTTTGACAAAATAGGGAGTCTTTGAAGTGAATACTGTTTGCTGAAATTAGAACCAAGTTAAATCAACAGAGCATACTGAGTCTGGTTAAGGAAAAGTGCAGTCAACGTGGCTTTCACCATCTTATACTCCTCACTCATTCCTTTTTAGTTTTGAAACTTGAACTTAAATTTTTCAAAGCTTGACTAGGATTTTTTAGGCTGAGATTGAGCTTTTTGTGTGTCAACTTGCTGTTATCATGATGATATTCTTGTTTGAAAAGTTTATTGGAGGTGATGGAGTCTTGGGACTTAGTTTGATCTGATCCTGTTCACCTCAGCCACACTCCAAGACCCTATGTGACTTGATTAGCAAGAGTCCAGAGGACTGTGGGACCACAGCTGTTGGCTCCCTGCTGCCTCAGACCACCTTGTTGGAAAGGTTATCAGGAGACACTGGAGGGCTGAATTTTTGATTCAGAAAATCTACTGAGTCAAAATCTAGAAGAGGCATTTTCTGACATGAACGGTGGTGGCTGGTGAAAGATAACTCCCAAAGCAAAAATGCATCCTAGAAAGTGACGAACCCACCAGAGGCTTACTAGCCCTTTGGTTGGTTTTAATTAACAAGAAATAACTGTACCTCCAGAGTATCCAACACATTGGTTGCTGAGACAGGGATTCTGAGAATGGAAGGGGTTAGAATAACTAATAATCTTACCCAGAGAGATCAGCATGCTCACTATAAAATTCAAGTGAAATGTGGGGGAGTTGACCATTTAAGAATGATTGAACTCAATTTCTTGAAGAGAGGACAGAATTTTAAGCCATTTTCTAGGAGAAGGCATAGAGTTATGCTGAGTGAAAGTGTCCCCTTAGTGGGAATAGTGATGAGCTCAGAATATATGGAGTCTGAGACTGTGATGCCCTCGTTTGGTGATCGATGATGATGAACGAGTATTCTTTTGGTGGGGCTCTACTTTTTTCTCATAAAAGTGTCTCAAAATTCCCAACGAATTCCACTTTGGAATGACTTCTTAGCTAGTTTATATTTCCTATCTCATCACTCTACAATTACACCTCATTTTTAACCAACGAGTAGTTTCCTGCTTGATCACACTTGGCTTTGGATGACTTTTGGTTGTTTCCAAAAATAAAATTCACCCTTAAAGTAAAAGATTTGTGTTATTGAAACACTGTAAGAAATACAACTTTGACTCTGAAGAACTCGAGTTCCAGATACATTTTGATATTGAAAACAAATCATGTCTTATTATTTTGCAGTCTATTCTTACACATTTTCATATCTTCTTCTCTTATGTTTTTTAAGAGATGAAACTCAGATCTATATAAAACATTCCAAGGGCACCTAATCTATGCTCTTATAAATTTCTTCTTCCAAAGTATCTCTTTGAAAATAAAAGAAAGAAAAGAAATGTAAAATATCTATGTAACAAAAATAGGGGCACCTGTGATCAAATCATAAAAGAGTAATAGATGCCCTCCATGATGGTTCAACCTGCATTGTGCTCATTTTATGTGTGGGTGGTTATATTATAGCCTATTTTCTTTGTGTCACTAGGGTAATACATACTTACAGCAGAAATTAGAAAAAGAAGAAAAGCAAAAGGAAGATAATTTAAAATCACCTGTAATTCCATCAACTATCGGTAACTAATTTTGATCTTTCACCTTTCTAGCCTCTTTTTTTTTTAAATGGACTGTTTATTTTGTGGCAGATTTAAGTCATTAGATTTTTTTGTTTGTATTTTTCTCACTTATTAAAAATAATATATATATATACAGAAACTTCCATAAAAATGTCAATAGAGTGAGTTGTATTAACCACTAGTCAACTCCCTCCCCGTTTAGCAAAACCATTTTTGTCATATTTTTATAATCTAAGCTAAAAATATTTTTATTTTCTTTGTTATTATCAGAATGGAATTGTAGATTTTTATTTACTCAAGTGCAATAATCATTCTTTTTGATGCTCAAATCATCCTAAAATGGCCAGTGGGAATGTCTTCAAGCGGTTCTTGTGACTTTCTCACACATACCTGTCACCCGCACCCTTCTTTGCTTTCTGACATGGAAGGAGTTTTCAGGCTCACCTTGGAGGCTCCCTGCCCTGCCTGTTTCTCCAAGGAGTCCTGACTCTATCAGCAAATAATAGAAATCAAGATCTGGGCACCCCATGAGCTTTGGGTTTGAGGTGCCAGTGCTTCGAGTTCCTCTCAGGGGACAGAACTGGAAAATACCTTCACAGTTCAGGCTCATACAGTACTGACGGTTCACGTTCAAGGTTAGTATTACTATTTTTCTTAAATTCTTTGATTTTACATGTGGACCTCTTTTCCCTTCTCTCTAGCTGTGTGTGTGTGTGTGTGTGTGTGTGTGTGTGTGTATGCTGGAAATACTTGACAATTTACAAAAATGATTAGTATACATGTGGAAAATTCTGGATAGGAAGCAAGACAACACTCTCATAGTGATAGGCTTACTCTGGTATGGGCAACGTTTGGGGTGAACATAGAAGGTCCAGGTCATTTCCCAATTTCCCATGAATGGCGGGGAAGGAGGAGGCTCTCTCTGGGACAGGCCTGGAGGGGCAGGGCTTCCTCCTGTGCCACAGTGGGGCTCCCCATCAGCTGGGCAGGCCACACCTCTGGCCTCCAGAGGGCTTTGTAAGGATGCCACGGTGCACAACTCTAGGAAAATCTTCTCCCATGCATTTTCTTATAAATATGAACAATTTTTGAATATGAACTTAGGAAAAATTCTTAGAATGAAATGGGTCACCATGTATATCGAATACTAAGGCACCGTGGATGCATTTTGCTAAACTGCATGCCTGGGAGACTGCATCATGTACGCTCCGATGAGTGGAGTGGAGTATGGTTCATGCCGAAATCTTGACTGTACTCGTTGGGAGACCGCTGCTTTCTCTTGCTCGGCCTTTACATTCTACTTTCTTTTCAGGGCCACAGCAAGTTATTTGCGTCTCTACGATTGGTTTTTATATTTTTAAACCATTTACATTTATAGTTATAATTTATATTGTTTTTTTATGTGATCTCTACTTCAGAAAGCAACATGTAAGGTAAAGCCCTTATCTGTGTTGTTTGTTTTGTAGCAAATGCTTTTTACTGGATTCTTACATTAGGTTCTGTGTCTGTCTCTTACTGAACAAGGTATGGGTTTTCCTTTAAAATGTTTCTTTCTTTACATTTTAGCTAAAAATTCCAAAAGCCTGCCTCATGTGTTACCATAATGTGATTTCTGAACCAGAAAGCCCCTATATTCAAAGCAAACTTTGTTATATGTAAGGCATACTTTTAAGAAGTAAACCAAGAAGTGTGCGTATGGTTTATACATTAGTACTTTGAGGAAGGTGGGTGATTTTTAAAATCGCTGCATCACTTTATCACTTTCTTGGAAAGGAATTTGGGAAGAACAGTTTGCTTAGGCTGTGGGTTCTATTCCATGTCAGTTAAGAACTGCTAAAGTCATACTGGGTTAGAAAGTTGTAGAAATAGATAACGTGTAATTATAAAGAGCCACAAATTTCTCAAACCAACAGGAAAAGCCTGTAAATACTGCATGGAACCCAAGAATTGCTCAGGATATAAATCTATTTGCTGTGTATGAATATAATTTTTGATGTAGCTTTAAAAATTAGCATGCTCGATTCCTTTTGGATTTTTTGAAGAATTAAATATAATTCTTATATTTTGGATGTTGGCATTTGTGAGCATTATTTCCATCCTCAAATTTATTTTTATGAAGGAGAGTTTGAGGGGCAATTTGCTTTCAGCCACCTGGGGAGCCAGCTGTGAAGGAGACCTGATTAATTTCCCTAAATTCCTTGTTGTGAGGGAAAGGTTTTGGTGAGGACCAACTTTTCATTTCACCCCAAACTAGAGATTGTGGCAGAGAAAGGAGGTCAGCTCTTTTTTAAAACTTCTTTTAGGCTGCAGATGGCTGCGTGTCCACAAAGGGAGCTTGCTGAGGGAGCAGGGGCTTAGGGAACGGTGGAGGGGACCAGGCACCACCTGGGCCAGGGGACCTTTGCCCCGCGGAGAACCCTGCAGGTGGTCGATAGAGAACAGCATGGCTCTCAAGCCTTTGGTGTCAGGACCCACTTCCTCTCCTGAAGGTCACGGAGCGCCCCAAGACTTTCATTTCCGCACGTTCAATCTATTGACTTTGATTGTATTAAGTATGAACTAATCAACTTAAAAGTAACAAAAACACATTGCATGTGAACACGATGTGTTTGTGACTTTTGGTAACTTTATTTACCAAATCAAAAGTTTTTAGTGAGAAGAGTAGCATTGTTTTATGGTTTTGCCAATTTCCTTTTTGTTGTTGTTAATCTTCAGCTGAGGATATTTTCCATTGATTTTTAGAGAGAGTGGAAGGGAGGGGGAGAGACACAGAGAGAGAAACATTGATGTGAGAGAGACACATCGATTAGTTGTCACCCTCACGTGCCCTGACCAGGGCCATGAATTAGCCTGCAACCAAGGTACAGGCCCTTGACTGGAATCAAACCCAGAACCCTTCAGTCTGAGGGCTGGCACTCAAGCCACTGAACCAAACTGGCTAGGGTGCAAATCTCGTTTAATGTTGGCTTATGTGCCATTTTACTCACAGAATTTCTGACACCAAATGTGTGCGTCTTTTCCACACCCACAACCCATTCTCCCCATTTCTGGAAGCCCCCTCCAATTCAGCCTGACACTGACTGCCTGTAGCCGGCTCAGTCCCACAAGTCGGCTTGATCCCACAGGTTCCCCGCGCTTCTGACCAAGCGCAGGTGGGTCCTGGTGCCCTCAATCCCTCCTCAGTTTAAGAATCTGCTGCTCATAGAACTCTGGGAAACACAGCTACCTGTGTTGTGAAGGATACCAATGGACAGGCAAATGGGAGAGATGCATAGGAAAGGTAAGGGAATGGGAAAGCTCTCCCTGCCCTCTGAGGGCTTGCCACCCTCCCCGCTCCTCCGTGTGGTCAAGAACCCCGGAGTTCTCTGATGCCAGTGGTTTAGGGGTTTATATGGAGGTTTCATTAAGTTGATTAAATCATTGGCAATTAGTGATGCACTCACTTTCCAGCCTCTCTCTCCTCCCTGCAGGTTGGGGAGTGGGCCTGAGAGTTCCAGCCCTCTGGTCACATGGTTGGCTCCCCTGCCAATCGGCCCCCATCCTGAAGCTATGGAGGGGCTCACCCACAGTCACCTCCTTAGGGTAACGTGTGGTTGAAAGGGGCTTCTTACGAATCATACAAGATGCTCCTCTCTTCCCTACCTCTCAGAAAATGGCAAGGATTTTAAGAGCTCTTGTTCCAGGAACTGGAGACAAAGACCAAATACTATCTATTTCTTCTTGTATCACAATATCATAGACGACAGCAGTATTCTCATATCCACTTCTACATTCAGTTTATTCAGATAAAACATGTCATGTAGCCTCCAGTGGACTCTACTGTGTATTCATGAGAGAATGAGAATGGAAACAGGTGAATAATGCCTTAATATTATTATGAAAGTAATTTTCATCTTGCAGATACTCTGAAGGAGTATTGAGGTCTCCCAGGGTTGGCCAGTCCACACTCTGAGAACAAGTGAGTGTGGAGGGGGTGCAGTGGAGGCAGCAGCATTGGGAATGACACTCTAGGGCTCTGTGACCCTTTGGCCTGATCGTTACGGTATTGTACTCAGAAAGTGATCCTCCAGTGAACTATTAAATATCAGCTAATTTTGTAAAGGTTTGCACAGGGTAAATAAAACCATCCTAATTTATCTTTGGAACTTCAAATTGTTGTATATAACTGCTGGTCAGCCTCGCCACTTAGATCTGTTCCTTTCCCCACAAATCTCTCCTTCGGTGGCAGTTCCCATTTAGTTCATCACTGTAGCTGCTCAAGCACAAAACCCTGGAATTATTTCGGCCTCCTCACTGAAATTCCTCCGGCCTGAGCCATACGCGTCTCCCACCTGAGCTGCTCTGACCTGTTCCCTCTGCTCTCACCCTTCCCACTCGCCTTCTCAATCCATTCTCAGCCTAACAGTCAGAGTGACCCTTGGAACACCCAAGACTGCAGTTCTCTGCTACCAGTGATGTGGCTCCTTTCACATGGAGTCAGAGCGGACTGTTTCAATGCTTTAAAGCTGTACCTGATCTAGCCCGCAACTTTCTTTGAAGACCCCACCAATCCCAGCTCTCCCCACGCTGCTCTGGCCACAGCGACTTCTGCTTCTTGAACACACCAGCCATGCCTCTGCCTCGGGCCTTTGCCCTGGCAGTTCCCTCCGGCTGGAATGCTCTTCCTGATGATATATTCCAACGCCCCATTTTGCAGGCTGTGCTCAGCTATAACGTTCTCACTGTGTTCTGCCCCGACTTCCATATTAAAATGGCACGGCCCCCTTCCCATGCTGAATGCCCATCACCCCCTATCCATGTTCTATGTTTCCTATTTCTCCCACAGCATCTGTACTCTTGTATTTATGTAGTCACTGCTTGTTGTTTATGGTCCATCTGGCTCCATTGGAATGGCAATCCCACAGTTTAGGAATTCTTTTCCGCCTTTACTCATGGTGTACCCCAAGAACACCATGTCCACCTGGCATGTAGTAGACACACAGTAAATACTTGCTAAGTGGGGTGGGGCTGGAGCCTGTGACCACAAGGAGGAGGATTCGGCCCCCTCATCCCCCCTGGACTGATGGAGTGTCTAGTTTTCCAGTCAGATCATGAAATAGATCAACGACTTTAGAAAAAAACAACAACCACTTGCTAAACGAATGATGGCAAGGATATACAAATGCCTCTAAAAAGATAAGATGCCCCTAACATTTGAGGTTTTTAGCAATTAAAATAAATTATCAGGAATTTGTTGAGGGAATCAATAATCAAAACTCTTTCCAGTGCAAGTGACAACAACTCAACTAACCCTGGCTTACCCAAAGGAAGAAAAAAAAATGTGTTCACTGACAGATAGGCTTCAGGCATGGCTGGATCCAGGGGTTTAAGTGATGTTGGTGGGATCCTATCTCTGTACTTTCTCCCTCTTTTGCCAATTACATTCCCAGGCATCCTCTCCCTTATGGTGGGAAAAATCACAGACGTGTCTAAACTATGCTACGAGCTCAGCCGCCCACGAGAAAGGAAGGTGCATTTGTCTCTGTTGGGTGTCCTCACTCTCAGGCCCTCAGTGGGCACAGCAGGGTAATGTACACACGTCTGTATTTATTTGTATGTCTGTCTCTGGAAATCATGCTGATTTCTTCAATTCCAATCCACCAGCACAGGGATTTTGTAAACCTTTCTCCCTTTCCCCCTGTGTACCCACCCGCTTCCCTGACAGTGGGAAACCAGCACCCATTTCCTTAATCTGTTTGCTCAGTTGGCTGATGGTCCGGTTTGCAATCCATTCTGCCTCTCCCCCAGCCTACTCTTCCTCCCTGTGGACACCCTCCTCCTCCTGCCTGGGCTCTGTACCCCTTTGTGCAGGCTCCCTCCTTGCCTTGTTGGGGCTCTGCCCCCCTCCCTCTGCAATAAACCACACACACCTGAAAACACACTGCGCGTGGATGCTTTCCTCACCCGCTGGGGCTGAGTCCCAGTGCCTGGCCCCTCTGCGGGGAGCCCTCCTTCCTGCTCGGACCCTGGTCCCTAGGCTGGCAGCCCCACTCCGACATGCCCTCCGCATCCTGCTGGGTCCCCGATGCCGGCACTGAGCTCAGACCCCGGGCCAGGCACCACTGTCGGGGATGCCCTTGTCACCCTGCTCCCGCATCCCTGGGCCACTGGTCTCCCTCCCCTTCCTGTTCAGGTGACGACCCTTCTGACCCATTTCACAGCTTCCGGGAAGGGAAGAGATGAGCAGGGACAAGGAAACACAAGTGCCTTTATGTTTACTTATGGAGTCGCAAGGGGCTCAGGCCCCCCAGGCTTTCCCCACCTCCAGGGCTCAGATGCCTGCATGGCTCCATGGTCCATGAGACACCATGCTGCTGCCCTCCCCAAGCCAGGCCAGGGCTCCCCCCTTCTGCTGTGTCCTCCTGGCCCCAGTGCCACTTGACTGCATTGCTTGGTTGGATTCTTTTTAAAAATATATTTTTATTGCCCTAACAGGTTTGGCTCAGTGGATAGAGCATTGGCCTGCGGACTGAAAGGTCCTGGGTTCGATTCCGGTCAAGGGCATGTACTTTGTTTGTGGGCACATCCCCAGTGGGGGTGTGCAAGAGGCAGCTGATCGATGTTTCTCATCGATGCTTCTAACTCTCTATCCCTCTCCCTTCCTCTCTGTAAAAAATCAATAAAAATATATTAATATATATATATATATATATTTATTGTTTTCAGAGAGGAAGGGAGGGGGAGAGAGAGATAGAAACATCAATGAGGAGAGAGAATCATTGATCAGCTGCCTCCTGCACACCCCACACTGGGGATCGAGCCTTGAATGGGAATCAAACCGTGACCTCCTGGTTCATAGGACAACGCTTAACCACTGAGCCACACTGGCCCGGCTGCTTGGTTGGATCCTTCCATCTCCAGCACTCAGGGCTCTGCCTGGCACGTGGAGCATCAAGGAGCATTTGCTCAGGGAATGAGCCTAGAAGAGAGCTGTCCCGTGAGGACGGGGAGGCTGAGCCCACCACCGAGGGTGGGTGCCGTGGCCAAACGCACGCCTCTCCCCCAGCTGCTCAGACGCGCGTCCTCCTGGCCCGGCCAAGGCTGGTGTGTCCTCTCCCCACACCCGCGGTGGCACCTCCCGGCCTGCGCAGCGGGTGACTTATGGGAGAGGACAGATGAGGAAGTGTAGTTAGCATTCATTCATTGCTTATGTTGTACAGGCTGTCAAAACTAATGAAATTTTATGACAGACGGGCAGCGACCAGCTTCCTGGGGTTATTTATCTTTCTCGCTTCTGGCTCAGAGCGCTGGGTGATTTTTCATTTACATTTAAAAATGCCAAGATGACTAAGCGCAATTCGGCTACTCAGAAAACTAGCAAATTGTATCAATGCCCAAATGTAATTAATAATCATCAGCGTGAGGAATGAAGAGCAGTTAAGCGGCATAGTCTATCTTCCCAGGTCCCGCCCACTCCCCTCCCGTCTCCACCAGTTCCCAAACTCCCGGACATCCATCATGGCTTTTTCATCCCCTCTTTGCTCAGATCTGATAGTCAATAGTTGCAACGACAAACAAAAGGTCCTTGTGACTGGTAGCCGGTCCCCGTGGCTGAACAGATTTATGTGCAGCAGCCTTAGAGGGATGATGCAAATAAATGTAACACATAGTGGGGGGGAGGGAGGGGGGAGAAAAGAAAAGAAAAATTTAACATAAGAAGGGATAAAGGTCCTGGGAGACAGGTTAATCCTAGAGTGACAAGACTCAGGATTGCGAGTCTGTGTTTATATAACCCAGAGAAACCCACAGAACCTATGAATCATAACAACCGCGCCTGGGAGCCCTGTGCTCACAGTTCTCCGTGCGCACCGCTGTCCTCTTATCTCCCGGCGCTGTGCTCTCTGCTCCTCCCCCGCCCGACCCCACCTGTTCTGGCGGGGCCCTCTGCCTCTGCACCTCCTGCATCTCCTGTGTGTCTGCTCCTGCAGGGCTAGGTCTCCCTCAGCATCTGCATTATCACGGTCTCCTTCCTGCCGCTCCCATGGGGCTTTGCTGAGCCGCATCCATAGGGCCCCAAAGTCGCAGCCCGGGTCCCTGGGGCCCTCCCGGGCCAGGCGTGTCTGCTGTAGGGTCCGGATAATGCTTCCTCTCCACTCCCATGTTGGTACTGCTTGTGTCCCAGTGACTTCTAAGTGGTTTTAGCTCACAGCTTGGGGGCAGGGAGTCAGATCTGAAGGCAAACATTATGCCCTACTCCAAACCCCAGCCCCTGCCCACATGATTAAGGCTTAGGGAGGGGCCCAAGCACTTCTGGCCCCTGGTCTCCCTTAGGACGGCCTGTTTCCAGAGGGCTCCCCAAGTCTTCACGCACCTGGGCCTGGGGACGACCAGGCAGGCCAGGCCTGCAGCACAGCAGCGGGCACCTGCTCAGGCTCCCAATGGCACATCTTGATTCAAAGGTGACCTCACTGAACATCTGGAGTGAACCAGACACAGGCCTTGCCCTCAAGGTCTTCATCGCACAAACAGGCAGGTAGGGAACAGGCAGGAGGTAGGGCAGTGAAGAGAGAGAAAGAGAGAGGTGCGGTGATGAAGCACAGGTACCAGAGCGGAAGGGGCGGTTGCTGCAGCGGAGCCGCAC
This sequence comes from Myotis lucifugus, assembly GCF_000147115.1. Lineage (NCBI taxonomy): Eukaryota > Metazoa > Chordata > Mammalia > Chiroptera > Vespertilionidae > Myotis > Myotis lucifugus. The sequence goes on from NW_005871247.1 coordinate 1,442,146, forward strand.
AGGACAGCTCCTCAAGACTGTGGGGGAACTGAGCCCAGCAGCGTGCACACCCGGGAGGAGACCAGAAGAGGAGCTCCGGGAAGAAGGAGCAGAGGGGGAGGGCAGGGGTCAGCTCTCTAATTCAGAACTTGGAAGGGGGATGTTTGGGAGACTTCTGGTGGGTAAGGAGAGTGAGCCTACCTACAGGAGGTCCTTGACCAGTGGGCTGGGATGCCTGTGTCTTAGTTTGTACACAGCAAAGGGTACCACACTAAGCTCTTTTCCAAATGGAGCCTTAGCAGCCTGGACAGAGGCCGTGCTCTGGATCAGGTGGACACATCGGCCAGTGTGCTGGGTGAACAGGGGAAGAGACCCGCGCGGGCAGATCAGGGGAGGCCTCCGCAGTAGCAACAGAAGCGGGACTGCAACTGGGCCAAAGAAATGGAAAATAGAGAGGAGGTGACGGTGGCGGGCAGAGGACACAGATGTGGGGGTGAGGGAAGAGAGGGGTCTAAGAGCCGACCATGAGAGGTGAGGAGAGTGCAGTGTGGTGGCCAAGAGGAGCAGTGATTTTTTTGAAGGGAACAAGAGAGGTTGACATCTTCAGAACAACTCTGGAAGGTGTGTGGGATAGGGACAAGGATTCCCATTTTATTTTTCTAAATATATCTGTACTGGTTTCAGAGAGGAAGGGAGAGGGAGAGAGAGATAGAACCATCAGTAATGAGAGAGAATCATGATTCAGCTGCCTCCTGCACAGCCCCCACTGGGGATGGAGCCTGCAACCTGGGCATGTGCCCTGACCAGAAACCCAACCATGACCTCCTGGTTCTTAGGTCGACGCTCAACCACTGAGCCACTCGGTTCGGCAAGGATTCCTATGTGAGAGGTAGGAAAACTGTGACAGAGCAGTGGCAGTGTTCTTGCTCACAGGGTGCAAGGCAGACAGACTGACTCTGGAACCCAGCCCTTGCCTTTTAAAGCCTTCACTGTTTTCCTTATATGCTGACCCAAGTAGATGTATAGAGAGATGGTAGGAAAAAGGGACCAGAAGAAGATGAGTAGCAAAGAATTATGTGGTTGGTGAAGAAAGCAAATGAGCTCTCCTAATCCATCACAGTGAGCAATTTCCTGGGTATGTAGGTCCATAATCCCACATAAATCCCCTAAGAAGAGAGACTAAAAAGAAATCAACTCCAGTGGAAAACACACTTAGAGGTAGTAATTGTTGAGAGAGACTGGCCATTCCCCACAGGATCCCAGGCTATCAAATAAAAAAAAATGCTTGAAATCCATAAGTCACATAGAAATTGCTTCAACTAGAAGCTTCTAGAAGTTTCCATGTGCTCATAACTGGGACATCTGTAACAGACTGACTGCTCTTGGTTCTCTTAGGTGATAAGCAGCTGCTCTGAGGTGGCCCTTTGCAGAGAGTTGGGACTCTCTCCTGGTCCATCTTGCATTGGGGAGTGAGGGGTGCGGTGTCTTCCCTCTTCGGTTGGTGAGGAGGAGAAGTGGGGAGGCACAGGCCTGCCAACGTCCTGTGTGCTTTCTGTTTGTTGTTGCAACTGGCCTCATTAGATCAGGCGAGAGCTGCCAACATTCGTAACGTGGGCTCTTCTAATTAAAGTTCTACTGAGGAGGCTACTCCTCGCTCTGACTCTCTCAGCAGGAATGTGCTCTCATAACAGAGGCATCTGCCCCCCGGACTAACCTTTCTTGAAACCAGATAAACAAAGTAATACTAATAAAAATATCCATCTGTTCTTAAAGATAAATAAAGCATTCATATACCAAACTGAGATCTGGATTCTTTTGGAGGCAGCTTTAATGATAGTAGACATCTGTTCCAGCTTGCTTTCTGCTCATTTTTCATCTGCACACTCTTATAGGAGAACCATGTGAGAGCTGTTGGAGGGAAGGGGTGCTCCCTAACCACTATCCTCTGAGGCAATTGCCCAGATAGAGGGTGTGAGAACAAAGAATAACCCTGATTGGGTTTAGCCAGGGATTTTAAGCACTGTGGTCTTTTTTAATTTTAATTTTTAGATATCGGAATTCCCATTTTTTCATTTACAATGGCAAGTGGAATTGCCCCATAGACCAGCTGCATGGATGTCGGCATGCTCCCACAGCCGCTCCCTTCCTGAAGTCACGGTGGACAAGTATCCAAGAAACACCTCCGGCCACACATTTACCGGGGCCCGTCTCAGACCTGAGAGGCGAGGATGATTGCTTCTTTCAGGAGAGCTGCACGTGGACAGTTCAGACCAGCTGCCCACGTTCCCAGGACATGCCTAACGCTGAGAAGAACTGAAGCAAGGCGCCACTGTGGGAACCTCCACTTCAGGGCAGACTGACTCTGTTGGGTTTCTTAGATCTGTCTCTAACTCCAAAGGGTTGGGCAAGTCCCAGGGGTGGGTTCCAAGATGGAAATATCTGGGGCATTAAAAATCGTTGCAACAATGGGGCAGGGGTGTGCCTGACCTTTAGTATCTGAAGACAAGGGTGCCCAAGTTCAACAAAGACTCGGCAGTCTCCAATGCTGATAACTCCATATTGAGAAACACCAATATTTTGAAATTGTGGGATCATTTTTTTTCCCAAACAGAAATTTTACACAGAAGCCCAGGATATAGGACCTATTAAATAAGAGTTATATTGTCCTGCAGGAGAGGGGGTGCCTAAAGCCTTTTTTTTTTTTTTGGAAAATACAGTTTAAGAACCTCTATTCTAGGTGCTATCAGGGGGCCATACATTTCTTATAGTGTCTGGTCCTGCAATGCTCTAAGAAGTGAGTGGTTTAAAATGTTTGAACTATAATTTTATATGAGAGATTTTAAACATAGAGCAAACGCGAAAGGATTGGGACATTTCTTTCCCTGCCACCTTGATTCTACCGCCATTGGTGTTTGCTCCTCTGTGCTGTCCTGCTCTCCCCAGACGCATTGACTCACCTTATATTCAGTGCATTTCAAAGGAATCTCAGACATCCGTGTGTTTCTCCCCTGATGCTCCGGCACGTGCAGCAAGCATTCACTAGAGAGTTCTATTTACTACTAAGAGGTCAGATCTACATATATGGAATGAATAGACTTATTGTACAGGTTTAAAAATATATTTATGTAGCTCACACCCTTATCGTATATAATAAAAGGCTAAAATGCAAATTGACGGAACAGCAGAATGACTGGTTGGTATGAAGTGCACTGACCACCAGGGGGCAGATGCTCAATGCAGGAGCTGCCTCCTGGTGGTCAGTGTGCCTCCACAGGGAGAGCGCCGCTCAACCAGAAGCCGGGCTCATGGCTGGCAAGCGCAGTGGCGGTGATGGGAGCCTCTCCAGCCTCCACAGAAGCGCTAAGGATGTCCAACTGACGGCTTAGGCCCATGGGGAGCGGGCCTAAGCTGGCAGGCAGACATCCCCTGAGGGGTCTGGGACTGCAAGAGGGCACAGGTTGGGCTAAGAGAACCCCCCTACCCCCCAGTGCATGAATCTTGTGCACTGGGCCTCTAGTCAAGATATAACACATTCCATTACCTCTGAAAGTTTTTTCATGGTCCTTCCAGCTAGTCCATGCTCTCCTCCATGTCCTGTTCCCAGCAACCACTGTTCTAATGTTTCACCGCAGATTAACTTCACATGTTCCTGAGTTTCACGTGACAGGATCCTCCCATAAGGACTCCAGCATCTGACTTCTTTCACACAGCCTACTGCATCTAAGACCTATCCATGCCCTTGTGTTTATCAGGAGTTTCTTCCTTTTCCTCCAGACAGTGGTGTTTTGGCCACAGACTGAAGAGAACTTTAACTTTAGTGATTCATGATCTGACATTTCCACGCCAGGCCACTCTCATTATTTCTGTAGGATTAGCTTTGTCTAAACACTAACAAACAGTCTATCCATGGAGTTCACTCAGTCAAACAAGTTGACAGTTTGCTGAGACAGACGGGGCAGCTGGTGACATGGCCATGGCAGCGACACCACCTCGAGCAGCAGTGATCAGGAGGCTTGTGGTCCATCAAGAACACTGCTCCCTTCTTCTATTGTTGGAAGCCAGAAGGCAGGGTTGGATCCTTGACTCACCTCTATTTTTTTTAAATAATTGTAAAACATATATAACAAAATTTACAATCTTAACTGTTTTAAGTGTACAGTTCAGCGGCATTAGTATATTTACACTGTTGTGCAACCATGACCACCATCCATTTCCCAACATTTTATCATCCCAGACTGAACCTCTACACCCATTAAACAGTAACTAGCCACCCCTCCTCCCTCCAGCCTTTGGTAATCATTTTATTTTCTGTCTCTATGAATATGATGACTCTATATGTCATATAAGTGGAATCATACACTATTAGTCCTTTTGTGATGGGCTTATTTCACTTGGCACGTCTTCAAGGCTTATCCATGTAATAGCATTGTATCAAAGTTACCTTGCTTTTTAAGGCTGAATAATATTCCACTGTATCAATATATCATGTGTTTTTTTTAATTCCTTCATCCATTGATTGATGTTTGGATTGTTTCTATCCTTGGCTACTGTGAATGATGCTGCTATAAAGAGGTAACAAATACCTGTTCTAGTCCCTGCTTTCAGTTCTTCCCTCTTCCCCAGCCCCACCCTCCATCATCACAGTCCACACTGAAGATGCACTGTGGTCCCACCATGCCTCTCTTTCCTCACTGTCCCACCTGCCTCAGGTGGCCGCCTCCCTCCCATCTGGACCACTGCCCAGCTTTCTCCCTGCAGGTCTCTCTATGGCAGTGATGGCGAACCTGACACGCGTGTCAGAAGTGACACGCAAACTCATTTTTTTGGTTGATTTTTCTTTGTTAAATGGCATTTAAATATATAAAATAAATATCAAAAATATAAGTCTTTGTTTTACTATGGTTGCAAATATAAAAAAATTTCTATATGTGACACGGCACCAGAGTTAAGTTAGGGTTTTTCAAAATGCTGACAGGTTCGCCATCACTGCTCTATGGCATCTCTTGGCCAGTCTGGTCTCAGCTTTTTTTTTTTTTAATTGATTTTTTACAGAGAGGAAGGGAGAGAGAGAGTTAGAAACATCGATGAGAGAGAAACATTGATCAGCTGCCTCCTGCACATCTCCTACTGGGGATATGCCCGCAACCAAGGTACATGCCCTTGACTGGAATCTAACCTGGGACCTTTCAGTCCGCAGGCCGACACTCTATCCACTGAGCCAAACCGGCTTCGGCAGCTTTTGTTTTTTAACCTGACACTGCAGCCTGATGAGCTTTTGAAAAGGCAAATCTGGTCATATCCCCGATGGCTCCCCATTACCCTTGGGAGAAAAACCCAACAAAGTCCCACAGGACCAGCCCTGCTTACCTTTCCGACTCACCGGCCAGCACTTCCCTCCCACACTCTATGCTGAAGTGACTTTGATTCCCCAGCGACATGAGACTTTCGCTCACCTAGACGTTCGCCTGCATGGCTAGAGTGCTCTCCCTGCTCCTCTGATGACCCAATGCCTGTTCTCTGGAACTTTATGTAGATGTTGCTCCTTCTAAAAGCCTTCTCCATGCTCCCCCAAACTGGGCGAGGCGTGCCCATCACATCCTGCCACCACAGCCCGACGAGTGGAGGGAGGAGGCTGCGTAAAGCCTTCCTCGGACTTCTCCCACGGAAAGTACATTGGAAACTCATTGTACTTGATATTGTAACACCCTGAGGATGAACACACACTGCATCCACACAGGGTCGTGCTCGGCCATATATTCTTATTCTACAGAGGCAGAGACTGGGGCCCAGAGCCATTTCCAGAGCTTGTCTGAGGTTACTCAGAGCCCAACATGGAACTCACTTCCATCTGATCGGAGAACCCATGCTACGCCAAATTTCCTCAAAGAAAGGGCAGGAGACCAGAAGGGCAAGGAAAGGAGAAAAAAGATAGCTCTTCAGAAAATAATCCATTAAGATATCACCACCCTCATTTCCGGGCTTCACATTGCTCTTTGAGCTTCACTGACAACAAATGGCTTGCCGCATCCCCCCTTTGCTTCTCCTTGCACCTGGCTGAGAATTGTTGAACCCAGGGTCGGTGTAGCAAGGCCAGGCTAGCCCCGCAGTGACCCTCACCACCCACGTGTTGTGGCCGGGCGGCTCTGACCTTGCTGTGCTGGGCTCCCTGCACGGCTGGGCTGCAGGAGCTGTCTCCTCACAGTGTCCCCGGTGCCCAGCACAGGGTCTGATAAGCAGGCATCGAGCCAGTGAAGGAGCCCACATTCATTTGCTGCCAGGAAACTGGGCTATGAATTGGGGAACTGCTCAGACAGGAAAAGGTGGGAGGGATTGGGTGAATGTCACCATCACCAACAGCACGTTGTGGGAAAGATCCAGGCTGGCATCGGGGCCCAGGCTGCTTGGGTGGTGACTGATGGTGTGCCCATGGCTACATCACTTCACTCTGTGTAGCTTCAGTTTCCTCGTCCAGAAAGAGGCACTGCGTTCCTTCGTTTTAAAGATATTTGCAGAGACCTGCCAGGTGTCAGGTGCTGGGGAAATGGCAGTGGGCCAAACCAGGGCTCTGTCCCCATGGTGCCCACACTGCAGGGGGGCAATGGAGTCAAATGCCCATGTGAGTGATCACAGGTTAAGCAGGGATCAGGCCCAAGAGGAAAAAGAACGCAGGGAAGGGGTGGGGAGTGGAGTGACTAGAGGTAATTATTAAATGACTAGAGGTGGCCAGGCATGGCCCTTTGGAGAGGTGATGTTTGAGCACAGACTGAGTGAAGGAAGTAGAGACCTGCATGGATTTGTTTTCTTTTTAAAAAATTGTAAAGTATAGACAATATAAAATGTACCATTTTTAAGTGCACAGTTCAGTGGCATTAAGTACATTCACATTGTCATGCAGCCATCACCACCATCGTCTCCAGAACCTTTTCATCTTCCAGGCTGGAACTGTCCCATTAGACTCCTCATCTCCACCTCCCTTTGTCTCCGGAAACCACTATTCCACTGTCGATGAACTTGCTACCTCGTATCAGTGGAATCCTACAGTATTTGACTTTTTATGGCTGGCTTATTTCACTTAGAATAATGTCTTCAAGATCCATCCATGTTGTAGCATGTGTCAGAATCTCCTTCCCGTTAAAGGCTGAACAATGTCCCATTGTATGTCTGGCCCACCTTTTTTTTTTCTCTGTTTACTTGTCAGTGGACATTGAGAATCTTTGTACATCTTAGCGATTGAGGATGCTACTGATAGGATCCCAGTTGTGCAGATATCTGTTTGAGCCTCTGTTTTTAATTCCTGTGGATATATATGTATATATCCTTTCCCCCAAAATATATCTTATATAATAAAAGGCTAATATGCAAATTGTCCCCTCGACTGGGAGTTCAACCGGGAGTTCAACCAGGAGGCAGGGCTGGCCAGCCAACTACCCGTGACCCCTCTCCCTGGCCAGCCCCACCCCCAATTGGTCCCCCACACCCTTATCAGGGGCAGGCCTACTGGCCAACCTCCTACATCTCCTCCCTCTGGCCAGCCCGGCCTGATTGGCCCTGATCAGGGCAGCCGGACCCCACCCATGCACAAATTCATGCCCCAGGCCTCTAGTAGATATATAAAATCTCCAGAAGTAGAATTGCTGGGTCATAGGAAAATTCTGTTTTCTATTTTTAATTTTTTGAGGAACCATCACACTGTTTTCCATGAAGTCACACCATTTTACATTCCCACCAACACTGATTTCTCCTGTCATCGCCAACACTTGTCATTTTCTGTTTTCTTTCACAGTAGTCATCGTAATGTGTGTTCAGTGTGATCTCGTTGTGGTTTTATTTGCATTTCCTTAATGATTAGTGATGGTGAGTATCTTTTCACAGAGACCCACATGAAGGCTGTGCTAAGACCTACGTGACCCAGGCCCAGCGGGGAAATCCCATCCAACTTTCGGGTTTGAGTTTGCTTCCGGGTGGGATGAGGCCGTGGAGGCTGGAGTGGGGGCAGAGCACACTCTGACTTAGATTTTCAAAGGATTTCACTGGCTTTCTGACCACACAGATTTTTCTCTTTTTTCCAACGGGGCTTCATATGGGACTAATTATCCACTGAACACACTTAGCAGCAATATTTATCATCATCGTAAAGCACACCGTGTGGGCAAAGAGACGTCTGCTTACAGAGCACCTCCTCATACATCATCCCATTCGATCCTGGGGCCAGTTTCTGCAGCCTCCCGCCTCCTGGGGCAGCACCTCCTCCGAGCCATCTCCGGGTGCACCACCCCTCGGTCACTTGACATTTTAAGAGCGGACCCTGGGCATGTCCCTCATGACCAGTAAAGTGACTCAGGCTTCGTGGCAAAGCCCCGCTCTGGCAGTGATGTGTGTGCTGTGCTGTTTTCTGAAAGCAGCCCCGGTTTACAGAGGTCCCCAGGGAGCAAGCCCTGTTTCCCTGTAAATGCCACTCATCCTCTATTCTTTGACACTATGACTTCTTCTTAGAGGGCTGGTCAGCGGTCCTGCCTTTCTTCATGAAGGTCCTCTGAAGGAGCTCTGGCCTAAGGGGCGTTTAGTGTTCTGGAAAAGGTGGAATTCATTCATTCATTCATTCATTCATTCATTCATTCACTTGTCCCCTTGTGCATTTATTGAGTCAGCTGTAACAATGGTGAACACTGGGGAGACAATGGTGAACAAACAGAGAGTCTCTGGCACCCTAGATCCAGGGAAGGTAGGCCGATGGGCTGGCATTAGGAGTGTGCAAGGAGCAGACATGGGTACACAAACACCGCAGATGCACTTCACACCCACGGGCATGCGAAGACAGATGCATACAAGGACGTGTGAGATGGGATCCCAGTGTTCAGAACAGAAGGTCGCCCGGGAAGATGCCTCTCCTCAAACTCCTGCTGACAGTCACCTACTGAGAACCTCATTCCGTGGTTTAGGAATGAGACCCCAAACCCCATTAACCACGGAGAAATCGCACAGGGCAGAGGATGGCCCCTGGGACAAACGTGCTTTTCATCTTAGACTTAGGAAGCTAAGTTTGGGGCAAGAGTCAGAGTTCCAGTAGTTACATAGCAAGAATTCAAGGACTGATCCAGTGTTTATCACACAATCTGTCTAATGGACTCCCTTTCAGGTCTCCCTGCAGGTCGGCTACCGGGGCTGCTGGCTGTGGGGTTCTCAGTGGTCAGAGGGAGGTATCTGAGGCACTGGAGCAAGCGCCCCTTCCCTCGCCCTCTCCGGGAATGTGAAATTCCTTTGGTTGGTGTAGGCCGTGTGGGAAGCTTTGTAAGACATCCTGAGCCTTGAATGAGAATTCCATTTAAGCAATTCTCAGAACTGCAGCAAGCCCTGAGTGCACTCAGTTCTCAGCAGACAGTTATGGAGCACCTACTAAGTTCCGTTGTAGTTCAGATAAAGGATTCTCTCTTACACGTTCCTATGTTGAGAAGACAGTCAGGAAAAAAGAGTAAGCAATTAACTAATCAGCACAACAAAATATTCAGAAATCAAGAGCCAAGAAGAAGATAAAAAGGGGCAAGAGGACTGGGACTTGGGAGTGCAGACTCACTCAGCTCGAGCCAGAACCAGGCCCCAAGCAAGACAAGGACTTGAATGCGAGCGGTTTATTGGAGAGGACACGTCAGAAAATTCCAGCAGAGAAGTGGGGGTGTGAGGCAGGGAAGGGGATGGAAGCAAAGTGTACAGCGCCCAACAAGTGACCACAGGGACACCGAGGAGCCAGTGCAGACCACGAGCCCGAGTATCCCCGCTGGGGGGAAGGGTGCTGCGTACAGACTGAGGGCTCCTTCTGGGCCCTCCAGTCACTGGCCAGCCTGACAAGCATCTGGGCAGAGTGGGCTCTGAGTCAGAGGCAGCGGGTGGGGTCCTAAGTGCTGGCCTCCAGGGGCCAGCCATGTGCATGGCAGTGCTGACCAGGCCAGGGTTTGCTCTCTCAGGGATGACAGTTTCCTAGGTATGACACGCAGGAGGTAGCCATGAAGAGGTCTAGGGAAAGAGCATTTACAGCAAAGGGAACAGCACGAAGGGAACAGTGCAAAGGCCCCTTGGGGTCCTGAGAAGGACTGTGGTGGCCAGGTGGCTGGAGGGGGCTGGCCCTGCCAGGCGGCTGGAGGGGAGGGAGGGAGTAGGCTCTGGCCGGCCGTCGTTCCAGTGCAGTGGGAGGCAGCAGAGGTCCTCTATGGGATGAAGTTGTAACAGTGCCGAAGGGACGGCCACTGAGAGTGGGGGTAGCTGGCGACCAGGGCAGAGACAGCGTCCAGGACAGGAGGGCAAACGCTGCCCCTCGGAGCTGGGCGAAGGGCCCCTGTTTTGTAGTGTGCTTCGCTTTAAATTGAAAACACACCAGGTGGGGACCCTGGCCTACTTTGAGGATGGCCAGCCTTGAAGAAGAACAATTAGATCATGAAAGGATTGGAAAACAGGGACTTTCAGGTGGCCCTTTCTTTGAGTCGCTGGTGATGCATTTTGACAAAGTGTGAAGCAGGAACAAGCCAGGGACTGCCTGGCTCGCTGGGCAGCGCGGCTAAGGTTCCTTGGATTTGGAACTGGAGTAGCCAAAGCCATTACAAGTGAATGTTCAGCACATGCATCCAGTGGAAAAGGGTCTGCCATGCAGGCTGGGACCCAATCTGCAAGGCGAGACCTGGATTGGAACCTGGCGGCTGGCACAGGCAGTGGCAGAGATGTCCGGCTGGAGGCTCAGGCTCAAAGCTTTGAGTGAGAATTTCTTCTTTTTGGCTATGACTTCATCCTTCCTACATCTCTGACCCCATAAGCTTCCCCCACTCCCTTACTCTTCATTAAAAACAGGACACCTGATTTCACAATTAGGCAGCTGAGATGAAGGCCCATTCAGTTCTGGGGTGGGGAGAGGAAGACATTGATTTAAACCAGGACAGAACCTTAGAATTACCTAGGTTTTTTGGAGGCTAAGAAGCACCCAGTCCCGACCTTTCTTTAGGAATGACAGGCCGGGGCCAGTGGAGCAGAGACCCCTCAGGTCGCATGGCTCCGCTGGCAGGGGCGGGGACCGGGGCAGGTCTGCTGGCTTCCATGTTGACTCCTGTGACACCCACAGACTTGTTTTCGCCTTCATTTGTGGGGAAACTTGAGTTATTGGTGGAGCTCCCTGGGAGCCAGACTTCCAGCCATGGGCCAGTTTTGCTCCTTCCCAGCTGTGAGGCCAGGGGAGGACCAGCTGAGTCACAGCCCCGCTCTCTCCATTGGCAGCTGAGATGGAGGCCTGTTCCAGTTCTGAGGGGAGCGGGGTGGGGTGGGGAAGGAGGACATTGATGGCCTTGGCGCTGGGATTGCAGGGGTTGGTTTGGTGCCCTGAAGGGACTGTGGCCTGAGGAAAAGGGTCTGTCCCCCTGGGAGAGGAACAAGACCACAGCGAGGATTGGGGGTTAGTAGGAGGAGTGTTAGTAGAGGCAGGAAAGTGGAGGGTCGAGGTTAATCTCCCTGAACCAGATACAGTTTCATCCCTGCCCTGCCTCTGACTAGGTGTGTGAACTTGGACGGTTTCTTTAACCTTCTACCTGTGCGTAGAGACACAGACACACACACCACTGCGCTAATTATCTGTTGCAAAGTAACAATATCACTACACACATAGCAGCTTAAAAGAACACACACTTATGGTCTTGCAGTTTCTGTGGGCCAGGAGTTAGGACACAGCTCAACTGGATCCTCGGCAAGACTGAAATCACAGTGGCTGACGGCATCTCATCTGAGGCTCAAACGGGGGAGGAGCCACTTCCAAGCTCACTCAGGGCATTAGCAAAATGCAGGTCCTTGTGGTTGTAGGACTGAGAGTCTCATTTTCCTGTTGGCTGTTGACTGAAGGCCACACTTAGTTCCTTGTCACTTAGGCCCCAATGTGGCACTTGCTTCCTCAAAACCAGCCACGGAGAAAGCGGCTTCTTCAAGTAAGGCACTATTATGTAACATAATCATGCGATCACATACATGTAACCACACCACTTCTGTTGATCAGGAGCAAGTCACAGGTCCTGCCCACAGCTCACAGGGGGGTGGGTCATTGCACAAAGGTAGGCATTGGGGTCCCCAGGGCCATCTTTGGAGTCTGTCTACCACAACGCCTCCTACGGTTATTGTGAGGGGTGACGAGTTGCTAAGCATTGAGCTCTGAGAGGAGGACCCTCTCAGGAAGCTGGTGATTGTTGGTCGTGGTGGAGGGGTTGTTATTATCACCATCAGGAGAATGTGCCCCTAGCTTGTTCTTGCTCTTGAAAAGTCCTCGAATGTTCTTTAGGGGCCCTGCCTAGGATGATAGGATTCAATTTAAACAAATGTCTACAATAGTTAACAAATGAAATAATTCCAGTAACCTTTCTAGTTTAATTTCATTTTCTTAGAGGCTGCATGGTGTGTGGGAAATACACACAGTTTGGAGTTTGAAGAGTGAATTTATAGGCAACTAATCTGGGCTACAACCAGTGTTGGTTGTCATCTTTACCTTCTTCTTAACTTGGACTTTCCAACTCCTTTTTTTTAAAATAATTATGTGGTTTAAATATTAGAAGAATATATAATGTAGTATACTTGCCATTGTTTTATTTCATATTTATTGAGGTATAATTGACCTGTTACACTGTATTAGATTCCGGTGTACAACATAATGATTCAGAATTTGTTTACAACATAAAATGATCACCACAATAAATCTAGCTAACATTCATCACCATGCATAGTTATAATTTTATTTTGTGATTAAGACTTTTAAGATCTACTCTCTCAGCAACTTTGAAATATGTAGTGCAGTATTATTGACTATGTCACCATGCTGTACATTGATCCTTAGGACTAACTTATTTTATAACTAGAAGTTTGTACCTCTGACCCCTTCACTCTTTTCCCCATCTCCCTCCTGCCCCCACCTCGGGCAACCACCAAATCTCTTCTCTGTATCTATGAATTCAGTTTTTTAAATTTTATTTTTAGGTTCCACATATCAGTGAGATCATGTGGTACTTGTCTTTCACTGACTGACTTATTTCACTTAGCATAATACCTCTAGGCTCATCCATGGCTAAAAATGTCTTACTATGCATCTCCAATATACACATTTTTATTTATATGGTAAGAAATACACAAAATGGAATTACAAAAGGTTGAGACAAATAAGAAATAAGCAATATTTTAAAGGGTCTTTCTAATCGGGAAGGCTTCCAGCCATCATTAGGTCATACTTCAAGGTAGTTTAAAGGCAGTTTCTCATTGATAATAGTGGATGTGCATTCATATTTCAAACTTTTTGTCAGATCTGGCTAGCTCCATGGTTGGCAAACTGCGGCTCGCGAGCCACATGCGATTCTTTGGTCCCTTGAGTGTGGCTCTTCCTAAGCCTTAGGAGTACCCTAATTAAGTTAATAACAATGTACCTACCTATATAGTTTCAGTTTAAAAAATTTGGCTCTCAAAAGGAATTTCAATAATTGTACTGTTGGTATTTGGCTCTGTTGACTAATGAGTTTGCCGACCACTGGGCTAGCCCCATTCCATTTATTTATTTTTCTCCTGGTGTGGCTAACAGAGAGCTCCGAGAACCGTGGGAGGATGGACTGCTTGGCTATTACTCCTTTGTTTCTACATCATCTGTATTATTTTTAACCTAGAGGCCCAGTGCATGAATTGCCCCGATGGGAGGCATCAGGGGCGGGCTGGCTGGGAAGGGGCCAATCTGGGTAGGGGTGCCTATTGGGGGGTGGGGCCGGCTGGGACAAGGGGAGGTTTGCTGGCCAGCCCCTCCCCCGATTGGGGTGGGAGGGCCTGCTGGGGGACAGGGCCAGCTGGGGCGAGGGGCCGCAGGCATTCTGGTCATTCCACTGTTTGGTCAATTTGCATATTACCCTTTTATTATATAGGATTCTAGTGTCTTTGTACAAATCCTGATAAGCCACTGCTGTTTTTTGTAAGAGTTGGCTTAGGCTGATATAAGTCATGCAGTCACTGAATTAATGTTGTTGGTCTCACATAAGCCATGGTACACACAGTGGGTTACAGTGCAAATGAAGAGGGACCGCATCAAACTCCACCTTGCTCCTTCCATGTGGACCCACGTATGACACAGGTTGTCTCGCCAAGGGATCCCGTGTTGTGTAGCTGTCCTATGAAATCTGTGTATTAGAAATAAAAAGAAACATTTTTTAAGATAAAAATAAATAGTTCTAATGCATTGTTCCTGTATATCGATGATTCATCTATTTCCCTTGGGAAATGTGCACACAGTTTGGAGGTCCCCTTTGTATATCATGTACACAAACTTGTTTTCTTCCGGAGGGAGTTTTATTCTCTGCAGACGAGTCTGGAAAGTCCCCTGCCCCTTGCAGTTGGTTGCGCCATGCTCACATTGTGCCCGCAGCCTACCTGCTCCCCATGCTGCAGGGGGCTCTGAGCCCCTACCCTGGACGTGTTTTAGAAAAGTCTGCAAAGGTGGCGAATGCGCCTGGGCCCTGCACTGTGAGGGACCGGCCTGCGGAGCCTTAGGGAGAGAGAAGTGCTGACAGCAGCGAGCCTGCGGCGCTCCTCGGTGGGCCTGTAAACAGGGCCGACTGGCCTGCTTTATCTCTCTGTGCAAATGCAGATTTAATAGGCAGCGCCCTCGGAATCATTGCTGCGAGGTCGGGGCTCCAAAGGAATTAGGGATAACAGTTTAATAACTGTAGAAAGAGCTTAGGCGCTTCGCTGTGCCGGGCTATCTGAGTTAGTTACTGAAAGGCGGACCTGGGACATTAAACCCCTTTATCACTCAGATAGAGCAACACGGGAAAGCCATTCCTTGGCAGGGGATGAGTTTACTGGCTTCTGAAGGGGTGTGTGTTTGAATGTGATAGGGAAGGGAGCATTTGTCAGAGTGGAAGGTGGATCAAAAGACAAATGAATTCTCTGAGTTAAATCAGAGCTTTAAATTATCCTGCTTTCAACTGCTGCACCATCAGCAGAATGTGCTGCACGAAAGCCAGCCGCTTCCCAGGTCTCTGGGTGCACAGGGTCTCTCTCCGCTGATGCTGCATTTTAAAGGAACAGACGGTGTGAGAGGAGATGGCCAGGGCTGGAGAGGCAAGATAAATGTCTGTTTAGCTGGGCAACAGAGTCAGTTGGGCTCACCTATTCACCTCGAAGCCTGCAGAAAAGACAAGGTTTGGACGTAGCTGTAGCTGGCCAGAAGTCATTTATGCAGACTGAGGTGGGTAAAGCAGGCTCACTTAGCCCGGTGGCTTCTAAATTTGGATCTATGGGATCCCATCAGAGTTTACCATCTATGGATGGTGGAAACATGGTTGCAAACTCTGTCCATCCTTGTGTTCGAACCCTTGCAATGTACTGTTGAGGCTCCTCCCATGAAAAGGTGAAGACCCGTTCTCTATTCTGGATCTGGGTTGGGCGTGGAACTTGCTTTGGCCAATGGAATGATGTCAATTGTGAAGATAAGCAAAGGCTTGAAAAGCATTTGGGCACAAAGGTTTGCCCTCCTGTGCCTCTCAGAAACCAGGAGATGCCCAGGCCTGAGTGATGCAAGACCCAGGTGTTGTCATCTCAGCCAGAAAACCCTGTGAGAAGAGTCACCTAGCTGATGGGCGGCTGCCTGCAGATGCTCAAGTGACCCCAGCTCAGATCAGCAGAAGAACTGGCTGGCTGAGCCCAACCCAAATTGCCGACTCCCAGAACCATCAGTTAAGTTGTTATTGTCTTAAGGCATTAGTTTTGGGTGGTGTGCCATGCAGCAAAAACTAACTAAAGGCAAAACCATAGGGATTAAGGGACAATAAACCAACTCCCAAATTTGGTCTCACATAGGGCAGCTCTGATTTGTTTACTCTTTCACTTAAGCTTTTGTTTGAATAAAGTGTTATGGGGGCAGTGATGGTGGAGGAGGAGCCTTTGTCTTAGTTTGCAGTGGCCCAGTATACTCCTGTTGCTGTGAATGAGGCCTGAGCCATCAGATCTGAAGCTGCTGCTTCTGGCTCTGGAAGTCTGGGAAGAGTTTCTAGGGCTGGCTGATTGGTCCTTGATCAACCTTTGTTATTCAACGTGCTGAACATCCAGCCAGCCAGCTCAGTGTAGGGTCAGGTTCTACCAGGAAAGTCAGGAGCCAATCAGCTGTTCATTTGCTGTAAACTATTTAAAAGAGCAGACATTTGACTCTGCTCACTCAAAGAGAAACTTATGTCTTTACATTGCAGACCTTAATCATTCCCACATCATCCTATGCTGTTGCTAATGCCATAAGATAGGGTTTGCCCCTGGGGAGAAATGTGAGAGTTAGACTTCTTTTTTGAAGAAAGTGAACCAAAAGAAAGGTACAACTGTAGAGGTCTCTAGACAAGGGATACAGAAATTTAGTCTTTGCACAACTTTGTGTTGTGTAGACATTCCATCCTTCCATCATTCTTTTAAATTATTATATACTTAACTATGCCTAATGAGCAGGAATAGCTTTTTCCTGTCCTCCATTATGTCTCCTTCCTCTAATAGTGCCTGCTCTTCCTCTGGGTCCCTGCCACCTCCCACAGTCTCCCACAGGGATGAGGAGGCGCCTGGATCAACAGTTCCACACAGTCTTGGTGGGACTGCTGATCCGGAGCCTACTCACTCCTGGTCAAGATTGGCACATGGTCCAAGCCTGGCCAGCTTGATGCCATCATCTAAGAATTTGAAAGTTAAACAAATGACACAAAGACTAAAGATGTTTGCAGCTGACATACTATTGGAGGTACCCAAGGAGCCTGCCAAGCTGGCTGTTCATCAGCAGGCGAGTGCCGACCTCGGTCCTGATCTCTCCATGTAGATTCCTTTATTTCTGTGAGCTGCTCTACCCTCCCCCACTCTCTCTCTCTCTCTTTTTTTTTTTACTTTTCTTTTTGCTTAAGTCAACCAAAGTCGGTTTTGTTGGCTGCGGGTGAAGAACATCGGCACCTGTGGTAGTCACAGGGATCTGGCTCTCCTTTCTACCTGGACACATGGTTGCATGGCACTTTCTTGCCCTCTTTCAAGTTGGGTGTGGCCATAATTGTCTCTCATAATGAGAACTGAGACCTCACGCTCTTTCCCTGCCATGGCACTCAGGGGTCCATATAACAAGACAGAGCCTCTGCCAGCCTCAGTCCCCAAGGGATTCTGATAAGAAAAACCATTTTCTACCCTTTGCTTTCCCCACATTGGACATAAAAAGTGAGTGAAAAATTGATCTTGGTTCCTATGAGAATTTACCTCCACTTTACTAGTAGGTATCACATCCAGCATCCCTCAGATGGGCAGGAAGAGGTGGTGCCAGCCACACT
Source organism: Myotis lucifugus (assembly GCF_000147115.1). Taxonomy (NCBI): domain Eukaryota; kingdom Metazoa; phylum Chordata; class Mammalia; order Chiroptera; family Vespertilionidae; genus Myotis; species Myotis lucifugus. The sequence continues at coordinate 1,459,452 of NW_005871247.1, forward strand.
GGTTCTCATTGCTGGGAGGAGGTGAAGCCTTCCCAGGAGTGCCCAGTGAGCTTCTGCTCCCACCTGGGGACTAGGCTGGTGCCTCCGCCCACTCCCAGCTGAGGGAAGGGCCTGAGAACCCGAGTCCAGAGCTTCTCTCACCTTTAGGATAAAGGTGGGAAAGGATGGGGGGTGCCAAGGACAGGAGTAACATTAGAGAAATGAGAGTATCTGCTGCTTTCTTTTCCATGTCATCTCACACTGCTCTGTCATTTTATTCACTGAGAAATAGCTGTCATAATAAAATATCAAATAGGTACAGAATGTGAGTGCCAAGAACAACTCAATAGTAGCTGTAATACAGACATTAAAAATATTAGGCAGAGGGAGGTACAGACTGTAATCATTAGAGAAGATTGTGCAGTCAACATGGGTCTTGAGCAGAGCCGGGGAAGGCTTTAAAAGGATGCCACGTAATCCCAGCTCCGAAGGATTTACAGTCCACCGTGAGGCAAGTTAACACACAGGAGACAAGGGCAAGCTAGGCAACTCGTAAATAAGCCCGAAACCCAGGGACACGATGAACTGGAATAGAAATTAATAAAGGAGACAAAACTTGGGATTCGGGTCTGAAGGGGAAGGCCCACAGAGAGGTGATTTGAGACAGAGGCTTGAGAATCGAGGGCCGTAAGATGGGCGAGGTAGCGGCTCTCCGGGCAGGCGCGTGTGGCAGGGCGAATCATAGTTACACACTCAAGTGTGCGATAAATGCAACTTCACATTTCTATAGCTCAATTTATTTCAACTCCTATTGTCTGGGTATAAAAATTATAGTGCCTGCCATTTTCAAAAACGGGAGTTGCATTGACGCTTCAGGGAATCGTGCTCTTGATGTCTTCTGGCTGCGTCCCATTTGCTGAGATGGTTCCTTGTGTCCTTGCACAGCCACTCCGGTCCAACAGGCATCTCCATAACCTCCAGGCGCACGGGGTCTCTGACCATCCGGCACCTGTTAGGGAGGCAGGCTCCAGGAGACCGAGCCCGTGTAAACTCGTCCACCTGGAGTGGCGCAGCCCTCACTTCCCGGAGATGCGCTGCCTTCCGGGGCTCTTTCCGGGCTCTTCCTGGAACAGGAGGCACAGGTGGCCTCTGCCCTTCATCTCACCTCTTTCCCAGAGACGTGTGCTTCTCTCTGGGGTCCCCTGGGTGCATCGTTTTTCTCTATACATGTAGAATTCGACAGTGTGGTCAACCATTTTAACAATACTCACATTCAGACAAAAACATTAGGGGGTTTCTAAAGGAAAGTTGTAATATGAAAAATTCCAAATATACCAACAAGGAGAGAGAACAATGAACCCTGTGTGCCCGTGCCGCACACCTACCTCTTTCCATTCTTGAGAAACGGTTATATTTTTATTTTCAGAGATAAAGGTAAAGTGTCTTTAAGCAAAAACTATCTTTTTCCTCCTGGTGAAATTTTAATGAAATGTGGCCTTTGTGTCTAGGCCCAGAAATGGATTGAACTGAGATAATTTTCAAGGAGGTTGATGGGAGACAAGCCCATTAATTTATTTTCCCAGCTCTGACGCGCTGGCTGCCGCTGAGCTCCCCGCCTCTCTGCTGGCCTGAGCAGGGGCCCAGGAGGTGTTGCAATTTTTCCCACAGTGTCCCTCCTTGTGGAATGGCTGCAATGAGACTTGGCTCCGAGGCCAACCAGGTAGCATTCCCAGCACCAGGGCTCCTCAGAGACCATTATACATAATCACAGAGTGTCACAGGCTTGACATGAGTGATTATGCAAAACTCGACGCCCAATTTTCAAGTGGCTCCACAATTTGACAAAATGATGTGGCCATTTGTGAACTGCAAGCAAATGGGAGGAAGTGGCGGGTATCGGGTTTCTGCCGAAGTGACAGACCCATCCAGAAGCCAGTGCTCTCCATTCCACAGATCACGCAAAGCAGACCTTTCCCCGAGTGAACCAGCCTCAGAAAGTATGAGTTCATGCCCAGCTGTCATTGGAAGTGTTTTGGATTCATTGTAACCGGCTGTGGCATGACCGGCCTGGGCTCTTTTGGGGTGGGCTGAAATGGGGCCTGTCCTCCCCTCTCTTGGGAAGCAGTTCAAGGTGGGGGTAAGGCTGCTTCTAAGACCCCCAGCAGATGGCCATGAAGTGGACGCACTACATGTGGCTTATGAGCAGTAAAAAGAGTTGAATTTATTCCCAAATCTAAGAGTAATTCTAAGGAAGCCTAGAGAAGGAAGACAGCATTTACATTTAGCTAGCATGTACTGGGCCCCTTGATCTAAGCCCTTTCAGACGCATGCTCAAAAAGGTGCTATTCTGATGTGCAGAGCAAAGTTTGGTGAATGGCATTCCGTAGTGATGGCCAGCAAGTTACTCATCAAATGCCTCAGGGAGGGACAGGCTTGAGTAGGGCACACTTGGGAGACTGGCTATTAAGCACTTCTGTGACTCTAATACACTTTGAGCATCTCTGGGCCTTAGCTTTCTTATCTATAAAACAAGAACATAGAGTGGATGGTATTGCTCACATCTTTTCAGGATTTAAAACGTTAGCCTTCTGTGGTTCTAGAATCTAGACTATTTGGTACATTCTTCTCAACACTGCTGGTGAAGAGCTCCCAGGCAGGGCTACTACTTCTGTATGTAGTGACATGGATTTAAACAAGAAAAGACAAAACTAAACTAAACTAAACTAAACACGGGAAGGCATTCTCCTGGTGTTGACACATGGCCCCTTCCCTTTTTTCTATGTCCCAAGTTTGAAGTGGCAGTTGAAAGAGTTGCAGTTTTCAACTCCTGGCTCTTTAGTGGACCTTCAGGGAGCAAAGGTTCCTGAAGGTCAAGTGTCTCACTCAAACGCACAGCCACTGAGTGGCAGAGCTGCCAGCATATGGCGCATCCATGCGAGGATTTCTGTGGAACACAAGCCAGAGTTGTCTCTTGCTCTAACCAATAAACAAACCTTCCATCAACTGACAAAAGGCTTTGGCTTGACAAAACTCATCCGTCACTGCGGAGACATGGTCTATTCGTCACCCTCCCATTCCCATCCTCCAATACAGATCTCTGTTTGCAGTTTTCTCTCCCCTGGCATCACGGGGTACGAGGCTACGAGAGGGATAGCAGTGCCTGCCTCTTGCATGTTTCAAGGTCCAAGGTAGACCATGAATACATCCACCGCATGGGTGACAGCACTGGGGCTCACTTTCTGAGTCTTTTCAATGTTCCTGTAAAGCTGTAACTATAGGGAACAAAATGTGGTTTCTTTTCAGTTGTGACTGGGAGGCTGGTAGTTATGCTCAATGGTGTGTGGTTTTAATTAATCTCCAGCATTTGAACTTCAGCCAGCCTCACGGGGGCTCCTCAGCCCGGCCAGTTATCTTGATGTGGATGCGGGCAGTTTCAGGATGCTCCACGTGAGCGGAGGGTTCTCATGCCGGGTCTCCTTTGTCTTCTATGAATGCCACTAGTGGGGATGGGAGGGGCAGGGAAAGCAAGTGGCTTGATAACATCTTTAGAAACCAAGTAATGAGCCATTAGGAGGACCAACAATAAATAAATGCATTTTCCATTCAGTGTCTCTGTGGCAATCTAGACGAGCATATGACTAGGAAAATGTAATGAAAGCAATTGTAACTCTTTCGGTGGAGAGGTAATTACAGTCCAGGGCTGCTTGACTGATGAAAATTACACTGCTTATAATAAATTGCCACACAGCTAAGTCTTTTCTGAAGTCCTTAGTATGATTTGTGTTTGTGCACTTACTTAAAACATCAGGGAACAATTTATAAACATGAGCCTTTTTGGACACTGCCAGGATCGGCATTTACGATTAGAGAGCCTGTTTAAGGTTTCCTGATTTATGGAGGATAGATCATATTTTCCCGACACTCTCATGGTCAATTACAGACCTGCATGGTGCATTTGGTAACTTAAAAGCAAATTTAATCATTTTTTTTTTTGTATTTATAAGCAGCCAAGTCAAGAAAACATTTTCTCTTAGACTGGGGAGAAAGATGTTTCAAAGACAACTTGCTATTGGTAGTATCGATGGAGGTGGGTAGCAATACCATGCCTTGTTTGTCTTCCCCTAATGCAGCAGTTCTCAACTTGTGGGTCGAGACCCCTTTGGCGGTTGAACGACCCTTTCACAGGGGTCGCCTAAGACCATCCTGCATATCGGATATTTACATTACAATTCATAACAGTAGCAACATGACAGTTATGAAGTAGCAACGAAAATAATTTTATGGTTGGGTCACAACATGAGGAACTGTATTTAAAGGGCCAGAAGGTTGAGAACCACTGCGGCCTAATGTAAACATTAGGAACTTCCTGATGGAAATAAAGTGTACTGGGCTGAGTACCTGAGTCCCCAAGCCCTTGTCATAGGAAAGTTTAAGGACAGATATCTATAGTGCCATTGCCTTTAGACCACAAGAACCAGTGTGGTGTATCAGAAAGAGCTCTGGCCTAGCCGATGTGGCTCAGTGGTTGAGCATTGACTTATGAACCAGGAGGTCAGCTTGGTTCCCGGTCAGGGCACATGCCCGGGTTGTGGGTTGATCCCCAGAGGGGGTTGTGCAGGAGTCAGCCAATCAATGATTCTCTCTCATCATTGATGTTTCTATCTCTCTCTCTCCCTTCCTCTCTAAAATCAATTAAAAAATATATTAAAAACAAAAAGAGCCCTGAACTGAATTGACATCACAAGGCAGATTCTAAGCCCAGTGCAATTAACTAGCTCTGTGATCTGGGGCAAATTCTTCTCTTTCTGGGTTTTAATTTTCTCATCTTTCAAGTGAGGGCTAAACTATTTGGGGTCTAGGTCTCCTGGGACAAAAGATCAATGATTTTGTTCCAGCTCAGGGGTTCTCCACCCTGGCTGAACATCCAAACACCTATTACAAATACTGAACCAGAAGATCTGGGGGTGGGCCTTTCTTTACTAAAAATATAAATGACACTACTCATGTGATTCTAATGGGAAGTTGTGGTTGAGAGCTGTGCCTTATCTCTCGGGAATTTCTGAAAGCGGAATGGTTAGAACCAGGAGAGACTATGCCACAAGAGCATGTGACCTTGTCCTTCCTCAGAGGTCCTGAAAACTGAATCATCTTCTGCCATCCCAACAAAAACAAGACCCAGAACCCATTCTTGGTCTATTTTCCACTTGGACACTTCATTATTATTATTTTTTTAATCGTTCCCGAGTATATTTTTTCCATTGATTTCTGGAGAAAGTGGTAAGGGGGGAGAGAGAGAGAGAGAGAGAGAGAGAGAGAGAGAGAGAGAGAGAAGCATCAATGTGAGAGAGACATATTGATTGGTTGCCTCCTGCATGCGCCCCTACCGGTGCTGGAGAACCTGAAACCAAGGCACATGCCCTTGACTGGGAATTGAACCCATGACCCTTGTGGGCTGACGCTCTAACCACTGAGAAAAACTGGCCAGGGCTGCACTAAGACACTTTAGAAGATAAGCACATGGAATGGGTGGGTGTGAGAGGAGACTGCTACCATAGTCTTTAGGTGGCTGGTTTTCACTGGAACCTTTGGAAGAATGGTCTCTGCACCTACAATTCAGAGACTTGAGACCCACAGTGAAAACCAGACAGGCCAGGTGATGAGCTGGGCAATCCATTGAGTGTTCGGCAGCAGTGAATCTCTTGTCCACCACTAACTTCTGGGTCAACCTGAGAGAAGTGATACATGGATGGGCTGGAGCCCACTTACACAGACTCAGGAGTTGATGGTGCTCATCTTTACCCAATGCTGTATTCAGTGACATCACATTGGTAGCTAGAATCCAGCCACATTGGTGTATTTACACATAGAAATTGGAAAATGCTACAAATCATCACATAAGCCAGTTGTTAAACGTTTGCTAGCACATCACTGAATTGAAGTATTTAGATGATCTTCTCCTGCTGTGGCAGCTGGGACCTTCTTATATACTACTGGGAAGAAAAAACCCAGAGTAAATATTTATCTATCAGCTTTACCTCCGCTGGCAGGGAAGGCAGTAGCATTATGTTCTGTGCGTGTTGAGCTGTATGAAGTTGACTGAAAGAGTGGGGTTAACCTTAAAAGAAATAGAAAGCGTGGTCTTTCCCATGGACCAATTCAGGGTAATGGGGAGATCTAATACTCATAGTTGAAACCTACAACAGTGGTTATCCAAGTGTGTTCCCTGGACCAACAGCATAAACATTATGTAGAAATTTGTCAGAAACACAAATTCTCAGGTCTCACGTCAGACCTCATGAGTCAGAAACTCTGGGGTGGGGCTCAGCAATCTGAGTTAACAAGCCTTCCAAGTGCTTCTGATGTGAGCTTAAGTTTTGAGAGCCACTGTTCTAAGGAGGTGCACAAGAGATACTAAAATGATGTATTATAAACATTCTACAATGGCGGAGTTGAACAGTTGTGACACCTATCACATGGCCCACAAAATCTAAAAAATTACCATCTAGCCCAGTGGTTCTCAACCTGTGGGTCGCGAACCCTTTGGCAGTTGAACGACCCTTTCACAGGGGTCGCCTAAGACCATCCTGCATATCAGATATTTACATTGCCATTCATAACAGTAGCAACATTACAGTTATGAAGTAGCAATGAAAATAATTTTATGGTTGGGTCACAACATGAGGAACTGTATTTAAAGGGCCAGAAGGTTGAGAAACACTGATTAGCCCTTTACAAACAAGTTTGCTCATCCCTGCTCTGAGCCATTACACAGAGCATGAACACACGTACATGTACACATGTTAATGGTGTACATGATGACGAGTGCTCCTCTGCCAAATTCATAGAATGCTATCACTTATTACATCTTGAAGGGGTTGCCTTTACCTGCTATTACCTCTTCTTTCCCTTCCACTCTCTCTTCAAAGCTCTGACATTTTTCACTTCCCCAAAACTACTCTTTCCCAGGTCATGAAAAACATTATTGCTAAATTCAAGGAACACCTTAGAAAGTCCTCAATTTCCTTTTCTTTTCTCCATTATTTGCTATAATTGATCATTATCTCCATTTTTAAACTCTCTCTTACTTAGCCTCTCTGATACTTTGCTACACTTGCTTGGTTTTCCTCTTCTTTACAGAATCTTCTTTCCCTGTCAAGAAGGGAAATCAGAAGACAGTTGTGTTTGTGAAGAGTTGGAAGAGAGTCCCTTAAGAGGAAGGAGTGGTCAATAGTTTTGCAAGCTGCTCTTGGTCAAGTAACATGAGAACTAAAAAATCTCACTTTCTCAAGGTTTGGTCCTACACCCTCTGCTGACATTGCACCCTTATCGATGATTTCACAGATGCTAAAGGCTTCAATAACCATCTTTATCCAGAATTTCAGGCCCAGAGCTCCTTACTTCTCACTGGATATCTTCAGTAAACTATCTCACAAGCCCTAAAACCCAACATGTCTTTCTTGAAGTCATGTTCTCCTTCATTGTTCCCACTATAGCAAGTGGCACCATCTATCCACTTCTCCGAGTTAAAAAATGAACCTGCCTTTACAGTTCTCTTCCCACAATTACAATGACCCATTAAAGTGTTTTGCTCAACAGAAGACCACTTTCCTCTGAATCACTTTCCTTCTTTTGTTCTCAGCTTTTTAATGAGTTACAAACTCAATGCTTTCACCCATAAATTAGGAAAGGGAGCAATGCAACAAGAGGATATAACCCTTGTAAACATTTGTGCACCCGACATAGGAGCACCTAAATATATAAAGCAAATCTTGATGGACACAAAGGGAGAGACCAATGGCAATACAGACATAGTAGGGGATTTTAACACTCCATCGACATCAATGCATAGATCTTCCAGACAGAAAATCAACAAAAAACAGCTGCCTTAAATGACACACTAGACCAGATGGATTTAATTGATATTTCAGAGCATTTCACCCCAAAGCAGCAGAATATACATTCTTTTCAAGTGCATATGGAACATTTTCTAGGATAGACCACATGTTAGGACAAGTCTCAATAAATGTAAGAATATTGAAATCATATCAACCATCTTCTCTGACCACAATGGTATGAAACTAGAAATCAATTACATAAAATCAATTACTGAAAAACACTCAAGTACATGGAGGCTAAATAACATGTTACTAAGTAATGAATGGGTCAACAATGAGATCAAGGGAGAAATCAAAATGAAACAAATGAGACAGATGAAAATGAACACACAACAAACCCAAATCTATGGGACACAGCAAAAGAAGTTCTAAGAGGGAAATTCATAGTGTTATAGACCTATCTCAAGAAGCAAGAAAAATATCAAATAAGCAATCTAACCCCACACATAAAACACCTAGAAAAAGGACAACAAACAAATCCCAGTGTAAGTAGAAGAAAGATAATACTAATGATTAAAAGGGTGTATCTGTAATACTTTCAACAATAAAGATACAGTTACAGAAACAAAACAAAAAATTAGAGTGGAAATAAATGACATACAGACTACAAAAACAATACAAAAGATCAATGAAACCAAGAGCTAGGTTTTTGAAAATATAAACAATATTGACAAATCTTTAACCAGATTCATCAGAAGAGAAATTGAGAAAGAGAGAACAAAATAAAAGATTGTAAGAAAATATTACGAACAACTATATGCAGATTAGTGCAGCCACAGTGGAAAACAGTATGGAGTTACCTCAAGTAATAAAAAATGGAACTGCTTTATGTCTCAGGAATTCCACTTCTGGAAATATATTTGAAGAAACCCAAAACACTAATTTGAACAAATATATGCACCCCTATGCTCATTTTAACGTTATTTACAATAGCCAAGATTTTGAAGCAGCCCAAGGGCCCATCAGTGGATAAAAAGCAGTGATAATTTATACAATGGAATACTACTTGGCTGCAAAAAATAAGATAATATTACCTTTTGCCACAGCATGCATGAACCTGGAGAGTATTATGCTAAGTGAAGTAAGCCACTTAGAGAAAGACAAATACCATATGACTTAACTTATATGTAGAATCTAATGAGCAAAATAACAAAGAAAATAGAAACAGACTCATATATCCAGAGAACAGACAGACTGCTATCAGAAGGGAGAGGGATTGGGGTGGCTGGGTGAAAAAGGTAAAGAAATTAAGCAAAAAATAAATAAAACTAGATCATCTTCTTAGCGCTAACCCCAGAGCCCCCAACCCTGGCTTCTGCTCACCCAGCTCCAATCCATTCTGCACTCCCTCTGCTGGAGCCCAAGGAAAACCTATTAAGATCAAAGTCCTCTGAATATTTCTCTAACTTGAGAGGCAAAAAAATCATGCCATTGCTTCCATATGCATTTCTTTGATTACTGGTTAAGCTGAACACACCTCTCACAACGCCCCCCCTCCCCCGGCCAAAACAAACAAACAAACAAAAACCCCACACCAACAAAACAGACTGTGATAGGTTGGCTGCTGTATGTCTGTTGCGGCCTGGCCCTGGAGACTCCACCTGAAAAAGAGTGAGTGGAACAAGACCAGGAAGAGGAAAAGCTGAACTATGAACTGGGTCACCTTCAGAGTTGTCTTGCTTCAAGGCAAGGGGGCTTATTCTTTGTAACCTCTACTTTGACCAGTCATTAGGTGTGGCTGTCCCAGGTGAGAGACACTGCCCTTAGAGACAACTACCTTTGTTGGAGGAAAGTCTAGAAAGGGCCTGTGGGCTCCGTTGGCTGGGCAGACCACAGCATCCTCCACACACAACTCCTTTTCTTGTTGACAGACGTGGGGTCTGGCATAGAATAAGAGTAATATTTGTTCAATAAATCATTGAATTGCTCTTTTTTCTTTTGTTCATGCCTTTACTCAAATTTTTCTGTTCCCATATTTATCTTTTTTTTCTCATTTCTTTGCAAAGTGCTGCTTATATTTTAAAACAGTAAGCAATCTATAGATTCAATGCAATCCCTAGTAAAAGACCAATGGCATATTTCACAGACCTAGAAAAAATATTCCAAAAACATATATGTAAACAAAGAAGACCCCAAATAGCCACAGCAATCTTGAGAAGGAAAAACAATGTTGAAGGGATCACAATACCAGATATCAAGTTATACTACAAAGCCACTGTAATCAAAACATCCTGGTACTGGCATAAGAACAAGCAGATAGATCAATGGAACAGATCAGAGACCCTAGAAATTGACCCACACCATTATGCTCAATTAATATTTGACAAAGGAGGCGAGAGCATAAAATGGAGTCAAGACAGTCTCTTCAATAAATGTTGTTGGGAAAATTGGGCAGATACATGCAAAAAAATGAAACTAGATCACCAACTTACACCATACACAAGAATAAACTCAAAATGGATAAAAGGCTTAAATGTAAGATGTGAACCCATACAAATCCTAGAAGAAACCATAGGCAGCAAAACCTCAAACATCTCTCAGAGCAATATGTTTGCAGATACATCTCCTAGGGCAAAGGAAACTAAGGAGAAAATAAACAAATGGGACTATATCAAAATAAAAAGCTTCTGTACAGCAAAAGAAACCATCAACAAAATGAAAAGGGAGCCCACTTTATGGGAGAACATATTTGGCAATGATATATCTGAGAAAGGGTTAATATCCAAAATATATAAGGAACTCATTCAACTTAACAAAATGAAGACAAACCATCCAATTAAAAAATGGGGAAAGGACCTAAATAGATACTCCTCCAAAGTGGACACACAGTGGTATACTGCTCGTGGTAATGCAGACTGGTGCAGCCATTATGAAAAACAGTATTGAGTTTCCTCAAAAAAAAAAAAAAGGAACTTCCATTTGACTGAGTGATCCCAGTTCTAGGAATATGTCCTAAGAAACCCAAAACACCAATCAGAAAGAATGTATACACCCCTATGCTCATCTATGTATATAAACAGAACAGACTGTCGAATCTCAGAGGGAAGGCAGGGGTGGATGGGTGGGTGGGAAGAGATCAACCAAAGAACTTGTATACATATATGCCTAACCCATGATCACAGACAATACAGTGGTGAAGGCCTAAGGCAGGGGACAGGCTAGAAGGGGTCAATGGGGGAAAGTAGGGAACATATGTAATACTTTCAACAATAAAGATTAGCAAAATATGTTCTCTTATTTGCCATTTGCCTTATGATTTCATTAGTTTATTTCTGTCATATATACTAGTAGACCTTTCTGATATCTATGTGGTATAACCTATCCATTCTTTTTCCTCTTTGCTTGAATGCTTAGTAAATCTTTACAATCCCTAGATCAGAGAATGCTTACCTCTCTATTTTTTTTCAGGCTCTCTTAGATTTTATTTCTTACATTTAACTCTTCAGTCCATCTGGAAATTATTTTGCTTTAAAGCATGAGGTAGAGATCTAACTTAATTTTTTTTCCAAGGAAGATCTCTTTATATCACCTCAAGGGATGTGGATTTTATTTGGAAGCTGATGGGGAGTCCCCGAAGAAAGCCCAGTGGGACAGGCATGTGATCAGGTTCCCTCTGCGGAGGGCTCTGAGCCCTGTGGCACCTGGATGCGTGCAGATGTTTTGGGCAGTGGGCCTTCCTGCCTCTCCCATCACACTGGGGATAGATTTCTGCACCTTCCCGGAAGGCTGGCTGTGCCTTTCAATGATTAAAGTGGGATCTACGGACACGTGTTCAAGAACGCATCAGAGAAACCCATCATGAATTTGCTACAATTCAGCACTTGCCAGAAGCTGGCTGGAGACATTTGATGTGTGTACGAGACCATTGAGGGCTCATGTTAAACATCAATTCATATACATTCTTTGAGCTCAAGCCCAGTATTGAGTTAGTTTTTCAGAAAGCCATGTGTCTGGACCATATTATTTTAGTCCCCTTCAGAAATGCTTCCACTCTGTTAAGATTTAATACTGTTTCCCTAGCTTTTATCTAAGGACCGTGCAAGAAACATCCATTTTGAGAAACTTTCTGTATCTTTCATGAAAACACATGGCAACGGGGGCTTGGCTTTTTGTTTGAAGAAAATATTTTACATGTGTCCTAAGATTAAAATTTATCTTAAATTCTCCTTAGACTTTATAACCAATAAACATGCAAATTAATTATTAGAGGGCATCTAAGAGAACTTCAGAGAGATGTTTTGAACATTAGTGAGCTTTTTCTTAGTCAATTTGGCTGCTATACAGAATAACACAGGCTGGGTGACTTAAACAACAACATCTAATCCTCACAGTTCTGGAGTCTGGGAAGTCTAAGGTCAAGGTCCTGGCAAACTTGGTGTCCAGTGAGAGTCCTCTTCCTGGTTGATAGATGTCTATCTTCTCATTGTATCCTCACCTGGGTGAGAGAAAAATGATTCCTCTCCTGTCTCTTCTAATAAAGGGTGCGAGTGGGGCTGGAGTATCTATTTAGGTCCTTTCCCCATTTTTTAATTGGATGGTTTGTCTTCATTTTGTTAAGTTGAATGTGTTCCTTATATATTTTGGATATTAACCCTTTCTCAGATATATCATTGCCAAATATGTTCTCCCATAAAGTGGGCTCCCTTTTCATTTTGTTGATGGTTTCTTTTGCTGTACAGAAGCTTTTTATTTTGATATAATCCCCCCAAGACCCCATCTCCAAGTGTCATCACGTGAAGGGTTAGTATTTCAACAAATGAATTTGGGGTGGGGGGGACAAAAACGTTTAGTGCATTTTAAATCCTTTAGGCTCAGTCCTATCAAGGATCTCAGAATTACAGAGATCATAGGCTGGGTCTGATCAGAAGGCAAGGAAGGGGGTCCTGTCTTGGTGGAGGTCAAAGTCATTTCATTGACCTCTCTCACTCTTATTGAAGCCTGATCCCATCTTGACTGGCAGCATCCTGTGTGATCCCAGAACCCTGTACTGTCTCATGGGCATTCCTATGGTAACATAATGCCTTGTCCACTTAGTAAGGCCCCTTCTAGGCTCTGAGCTCTGGGAGGGTGGGGCTTCTCTTATCCACTGGTCTCTCCTTAGTGACTGGCATCAGGTCTGGCTGTACAGTAGCAAGTGTTTAAGAGCATTTGTTGAATCAACAAATAGGGAATCATGTTGAAAATTGGATGCAAGGGAGTCCAGAGACGGAACTTTAGACTGGAATGAAAAAAAATGATCAAAGACATTTTCTGATTTTCTTGGGATTGATCAAATATTTTTCATCCTTTTATGCCTTTATTTCTACATTTTTGCCTTTATTCTTTCCTCATTGTTTTCCAATTCATTCACAAAGTAACTTTTTTTTTGTAGTATCTATCCACTCTATTGCAACTACTATAGGAGAAGCTTATCTGAAGAAGTCTCCAATACAGGGTTCAGCAGTCAAAGTCTTAAGACAAATTCGGCTCATTACCTTTTTAAATATGGCCCCTTAACTAAAAGTAGCTTTTACATTTTAAAATGTTTTTTTAAAAAATCAAAAGGATAACATTTTGTGACTTATGATACGTAGATGAAATTCAGATGTCAGATGTCTATGAAGAAAGCTCCCTTGGAACACAGCCTGGCTTATCTGTTCACGTGTCTTGTCTAGAGCTACCTTCACAGGATACTGGTTAATCATATGTGTCAACTTGACTGGGCTAATGGGTGCCCATATAGCTGGTAAAACATTACTTCTGGGTGTGCCTGTGAAGGTATCCTGAAGGAGTGTAGCATTTGATTCAATAGACTGTGTAAATAAGACTGCCCTCACCAATGGGGATTGATATTATGCAATTCACTGGGGCCTGAGAGGGAGAAAAGCATTAAGGAAGGACAAATCCTCTCTGTCTTCTTGAGCTGGGACATTCATCTTTTTCTGCCTTTGGATGTCGGAGCTCCTGACTCTCAGGCCTTTGAACTTGGACTGAATCACACCACCAGCTTTCCTGGTTCTCTAGTTTGCAGGTGGCAGACATGGGATTTTCCACTCTCCATAACCACATGAGCCAATTGCCATAATAAACCTCCTCTATTATATATCTACTCGAGGCCCAGTGCATGAATTCATGCACCTTGAAAGGAACTGAGGGCCCCAAGGCTGTGGTGGGCAGAGGGGCAGATCTCAGCCCATCCTCCACGGCCCCACCTGGTCCCTCCTGCCATGGTCCCCAGGCCCCTGTCTACTGGCAGCCCCACTCCTGCTGCTGCCACTTCCACATGCTGACAGCACTGGCAAAGGTGCTGGCCCACTCACATCTTTTGACAGTGCAGAGTGATTGGGAGTGGCGGCTGCTGCCCCGATTGCCCCTCAGGAGCAGGGGGAGGTAGAGAAACCCTCAGGGGTGATCAGGGCCCGCAGCTGTCACTCGCACCCACTGATGGCGCCAAGTGATCAGGACTGGTGCCAGGCACTGGCAGCAGGTGTGAGCAGGGCTGGCACTGGCAGTGGGTGAGAGTGGGGCTGGCGCTGGCAGCAGGTGCGAGCCCCGGGGGGGACCACAGAGTGCAGAAGCAAAGAATTTTCAGTAACCACCAGAGGCTTGCCCCGATGACAGCAAATGGCACCCTGCCTTGGTCTGGTGCCCCCGCTCACCTGCTCCATATCCCGCTGCAGCCAACGCCCACCATGTTCCACGCACTCCCCCTGGTGGTCAGAGCACATCATAGCAACCAGTTGTTCGGTTGTTTGGTTGTTCCTGTTGTTCCACTGTTCGATCTATTTGCATATTAGCCTTTTATTATATAGGATATATCTCCTCTTGGTTCTGTTTCTCTGGAAACCCCTCCCTGACTAATACACAGGACAAGGCAGATCTGAAGGCTGGTGACAGAAACTGTGTATTCTACAAAGCCTAAGGTATTTATTTGTTACTAGAGGCCCGATGCACGAAATTCGTGCAAGGGGCTCAGCCCTTGCAATCCTGGCAGCCTCAGCCAGCCCTTGCAGCCCCTCGCAGCCTTGGCCAGCCCTCACAGCCCCAGCTTTGTCTGGAAGGTCATCCAGATGGTCGTTCTGCTGTTTGGTCTAATTAGCATATTAGCTCTTTATTATATAGGATAGGGAATGTTTGCTGACCGCTGCTCAACACAGAAAGTGCACACTCAAAACACAGGGCACATGTCCTGACTCTGAAGCATGAGGGTATAATGGCAGGAACATCTCCAGGCAAGAGGGTCAGTGGGGGTTTGCACATAATAGGAGTCAACAGGCAATGGGGCAGGGGTAGGAGAGTGAGGCAGCTGATGCAGCTCAGACAAGTAGGTACAAGATCAAGTTCAAGAAAGTAGCTGAAGCAAGAATGGCCATGGTGTCCTGGAAGGATCTAGGCAAGTAAAGTTTCCACCACGAGAGGCAGAGGATCAATCTAACTGAGGAGCAAGGAGCTGCCACCTCGCTCCTACAGCAGAAGCGCCATTCTCCCACCTCTTTCTTTGGGTGCCAGTGGGCAAGGCTTTGCAGCCAGGGAGGGCAGCTCCTTGCACAGCCTCTGCTCCAGTAAAGCTGGGCCAGGGCTGAGGGTGGAGAGGGCGGGCCTCCTGGCAAGTTCATTCACTGCCAAAACAGAGGGAGGAACTTCTTGGAAAGATATGAAAGCTGGAATTTACAACACAAGGAAATGTATTGAAGCTATTAGCAAGCGCCTCCCCTGACTTCTGTCTTTGGATTGTTAAAGTACTTATCTTTTTGGCATCTGAATGCACTAATGCAAACATGAAATATATGTTGCAGGAAGGAAAAGAATAATGAGGTGACACCGTTTCAGCTCTTGATTTCATACAGCATTGCTTTATATTGCGACACCCTGCAATTTGTTAGGACAAGGCTCTCTGTAAAGAGACCTGACGTGCCTTTGCGATCTGAGAGAGAATAAAATCTCATCAATGCTTTTGAGTGGGTTATTGATTTTCATTCCATTTCTCCCTGGCAGATCAAGAAAACTGAGTTAGGTGTGTTAATGGAGCAGAAGCCGGAATGTTAAATACAGGTGGCTCTGCACCATTGACCTGGAGAAACGGTTAAGATGCGTCATGTTCATGTTGCTGTAGTCTGAATATGCCCTTAAAATAAGAGGGAACTGGACTGACAGCCTCAGCTTCATAAGGGAGGGATTTTAGGCCATTGTGTCATTTTTCTTTGTAAATGGCTTTATTCTGTTTAAATATTCAAAAAAGTACAGCTTTTTGTAGAATATAGATTCTTCCAGAGACATCTTTGATGTATGACATTAACAAAGTGATGCAAAGGCTTCTAGTATTTAGGAAGTCGTGTAAAAGTGGAAAATGAGGTAGAGACATTGGTATTCTAATAGGAAAAAACAGAAATATAGAAAACACAGAGAAATGGATTCTAAGCAACCTGGTCAATCCTGCCTCTTTACTGTTGTAATCACGGAAGGACAAGCAGGAAGATCATCACAGGGAAGAAGCCAGGACTTGTCCATTTCAGACCATGTGCTTCCCACCCTCCCTCCACCGCCAGCGCTGCCAGTGGAAATCATGTTCTTCCACGGGATTGCGAGAAAAGCATTCCGCACAGGAGATTGTGGTGTGGCAAGATTTATTTGGGTGGAAAGAGAAGGCTGCCCCTGGGTTTCCAATTTCCCATCTCTGTCTGTCCAGCCACGGAAAAATTCCAATCTTGTCTTCATGAAGGCCAAAGCCACAGTTTCTGTTTCATATTAAAACTTAGTCCTTGGAGCTACTAGACCTCATGGTAGTGCGTGTTCCTGGGCGGGAGAGAGAGCTCTTCTTTGTTCCCCTGGGATTATGTTATCTCTGCCTTGGGAAGGGCTAGGAGCCTTTTTAAACTAACCACTCAACTTCCCGAGCTTTCGCTGGCTTCTGTTGGGTCCACCCTTGACCTATGATCCCTTTCCCAGGTTAGCGGACAGGCCTCTATGGTCAGGCACGGTCCCTGTGCCATTTGACTTCTGTTGCGCCTGTGCTGACTCCCCCACAATCCGGTACCAGAGCGGGGAGGAGAGGGGTGCTAGTCATGGTGGGGCAGAGCTGTGATCCTCTGGTGTCTGTGAAGCTGCAGTTTCCAGGTGAAGCAAACAGGCTCAGTGTCTGACAGCTCCTCAGCCCATCAGGCTCAACAATGCGGATTCCCTTTGCTTCCTTCCTGTATTAGTGTCCAGCTACCTACCTATGCTAACGCCAGGACAGTGGGCAAAGAAGCCCTGTGCTCCAGAGGCTGTGTCATCAGTTACAGGAGTCTGTACGGCAGCTTGCATCTTAGAACTACAACTTTGTTTCTATAACGTGGTCTGATCGCTGCTGTGATCCACCACTTACTGTCTACAGGTAATTAGTTCGCTCTGAGCCTCCAGTCTAGTGGTTCCCCACCGAGTCTGTTCAAAGCTCTTTATCTGAGTTTACTTCCCTCCTCCCTTCTGCTGCTGATTACAAAGCACCAGCCTCAGCCAGGTGTTGGGTCTGGGAGGAGAGAGGCCTGTTTGTAGGCCTCTTTGAAGTCTCCCTCTGTCATCAGCTGCTGTGTCCTTGTGAGGTTTCCCCCTTTCTTTGGCGCAGCAGGGACCCGTGGTGCCCTGGGGTGGCACACTGGATGGCAGTGTGCAGAGATAGCATGGATGCTCCACACAGATGCAGCCTCACGTTGGGCAAATAGCCCAGCACGTTGCCTTGATGCATTTCATCAATGACCAGCGACTTCTTGGGGCAGGTCCAGCCACCCTTTCAGTGACCGTCTGCCCCTCAGTCTGGGCCCAGGGAAAATTCTGAGTTCCTCCCACACCACAGAAACTCTGGGCTTGACACAGAGTCTCTTATTTAAATATGCCATCTACCTTCTCTTTTGTTTTCTTGTTCCCAGGCTGCCACTTTCAAATAAGAGCTGGGAGGCAGTACATCGACCTTCCCTTCCTTCACCCCCGCAAATGCGCGGGCTCTCCCTTCATCTTCTGCCTCCTCCCCATTGTTCTCACTCTCCATCTTGCTTATCACTCCTTTCTTATTTTTTTTTCATTCTCTCAAATTAATGTTCTTTTTGGCATTATTGGTTCTCATCTGTTCTCTAGTGATTTCTGTCTTACAGTAAAGAACAAGGTTTCTTTTTTTCTTCTTTTCTTTTCTTTTCTTTTCTTTTCTTTTCTTTTCTTTTCTTTTTACCTAGAAATTCACCTTTGACATCAGGGGAAGGTGGGCAGAGCAGCTTGGGAGCAGGTTAGGGTTCATTCAATGAACCTCACATTCCATGTCCAGGGGCCTTTCTTCTGATATGTTAATAAATTAAGTTTTGGGGAGAAGAATAAATTCCATGACACCTAGCTTCCGTCTTGACATGGACTTACCAACTTAGGACGCACACTGTTTCCAAAGGGCCCTCCCCAGCGCTGTCCCCGGGTTCAGCACGGCGGTGGCTCAGGTGCTCTGCAGGGCACACCCAGAGACCAAAATCCGTCTTTCTTATTCCTACCTCTTCCAACCTGTGTTCTTCATGTATTTTTCTCTGCCTCTGGATGAAACCCCAGGAATTTCCAGAACTTTTTTTGGCCACTTCTTTTTGGGTAGTAATACTAACACAATCCAGGCCAGTCTGACATGAAATCTCTGGGCTCATAATCAATTTGAAATCTCTCCCTTCACTCTGCTTGCTACGTCTTGGCTAGGAAGTCTGAGAGGAGACGCCCAGCGTCCTCCCCCTTCTCTCACCACCTCCTCTCCGTTCAGCTGCTGTGGTGCTCCTGCTGAGCTGAGAGGAGAGTGCAGTCCCATGGGAGTGGGACTATTTCACTTGGCGTTGGTCCGCTCTGCCCGTGTCACAGTGAGCACGTTGGCATCTTTCACTTTTTGAAGGGGGTTCCTTTAAAGACCCCCCTCCTGAGCTCGGGTACCAACAGTTCCCTCGACTGGGTGATGCCGCATTTACCAGGTGATTCTGACTCCTGGCTTTTGTTGGCCTGCTTCTCTGTTGGGGTCACCTTGCTCCTCCAGCTTTCTTGGATGGGGTCCGGTTGAAAATCACTGATGGCTGGCTCCCTTCCAGAAGGAGCTCATGTGACCCGAATCAACATGTGTGCCCCCTGACCCCAAACTCTGAAGCTGTAGGCCACTCCTCATGCAGAGCTCCTTGATCTTCTGCCCTCACCGGGGTCCTTCTCATTCAGGTGCGAGGCAGGTACCAGCCCCTGTGTCCCCAGACTCTATGGGAAAAGGCCAAGTCTCTAACTATTCTTCTGAAGTTCCTAGCCCTGCTTAAGGAAAGGAAAGAACATTCTATTCCTCTCCCCATTGGGTAACAAGAAAAAAAGCACATTGCCTTCGATAAGGAGAAGATCTTTATACTATAATCTTTTTCATGAACAAATCTCTGAGCCTCCTGTTACTAACCTTGGGATGGGTAATGGGATCACACAGGCATAATAATTTGGGGCCATCCCTTTTACAAGTCTGGTGTAGATAGTCTAGCCCCTCCCTGTGCAATGGGGAGAGAGGTGGTACTTCACCTTTTGTCTTGCCTCAAAGGTCTCTTGATTTCAAGTCTCCCCTGTTACCAAGTGACGGCCAGCCCAGTGACACACCCTCACACTGCCTCTCCTGCCTCTGCCTCACCTGCCTCCTATCCTCACTCCTGTCCCTGGCGTTGTATTGTCTCCTTCAGGGGAGGACCTAAGCCTTTGCTTTGGGCTCTGCTTCCTGGGGAACCAGGCAAATGCAACTGGTAAGTGGGCAACTCTGACAGATGCTATGGAGGACACACAGGGAAAAAGGAAACATAGTTCCCCTAACTCCGTGGTTGGCAAACTGCAGCTCACGAGCCACATGCGGCTCTTTGGCCCCTTGAGTGTGGCTCTTCCACAAAATACCACGTGCGTGCGCGCACGTACAGTGTGATTGAAACTTCGTGGCCCATGCGCAGAAGTCGGTATTTTGTGGAAGACCCACACTCAAGAGGCCAAAGAGCCGCATGTGGCTCACGAGCCGCAGTTTGCCAACCACTGCCCTAACTCGTTTGGCCTTTGGGAGTACTTATGAGGTTAACTACAGTTGTGAGGAGGCACGACAGTTGGAAACAGTGGTTGGAAAGTGCCTCCCTAGGCCAGTCTTGGGCATCTGATGTTCTTTCTTCCACTGTTTCCTCCACAGGGTCACCACTACTTAAAAAAAAATATATATATATATATATATATTTTTTTATTGATTTCAGAGAGGAAGGGAGAGAGAGAAACATCAATGATGAGGAAGAATCAATGACCGACTGCCTCCTGCATGCCACGCCACCGGGGGTCGAGTCCACAACCCCAGCATGTGCCCTTGATCGGAATCGAACCCTGGACCCTTCAGTCCCCAGCCAATGCTCTATCCACTGAGCAAAACCGGCCAGGGCACTACTCCTTTTTGTTTGTTGATTTGGGTTATAACAGAAGTTGAGAAAATGAGGGCTCATCTTGGGACAAGTCAAAAGTCTGCATTGGAAAGGCCACCTCCTTTCTTTAATCTCTGTACTTTGCACCCAGCACACAGTGAGCTAATGAGCACATTAGATGTAGAGAAAAACCATTGCAGATTAATTTTTCTCTGCTTTTTGGTCTTTGTCTTTCTAGGCCAATGAGGGTAGCTGAGTGCCTGGCTCTTTTCTCTCACCCACAAATTCTCAAACACACAGACACATCTATCCACATTCTTGGATACATTTTCTTATTAAAAGTAGCTAAAAGTCTCTGGGGAAATTAACTGTTGTTATAAAGAAAAAACTGCTATTGGCCTTGGCCTGGAGATAAGCATCAGCCATAGGAGATTTGAATCATGCTCAGAGGAACGCACTTCCCTCTGGGAGTAGTAAAACGCTGGCAGCTCTGGCTTCTTGCCCAGAGGCACTGTCTCACATGCCTTGTGTTGCTATTATGTTCAGAGATTCTTGATGTCTATTCTCAACAGTGGACATGATGTTTTGATTAAGCCCAAACAAGAAGGCGGAATGATTATCTAAGGAATTTGACTATCTCCGGGACTACAGTGGGATATGTTGACCTTCACAAAGGGTCTATCATCCCTTGATTTGTTTCATCGGCATCTAATTAGTGATGAGTGCCGATCCAAGTTGTGTCAGGCGGAGAAAATCACTTTAGCTTCAAGAGCATAATTTAACAGTGAAGAGTTAGCAGGTCTCTGACTCACAGATTCTGTGATTCTCTCAAGGTGTAGCTGGAGAAGAAGCAGAAACAGATGAAAGAATAGTAGCAGGAACATCAGAGAGCATATGGGACTGGTCAGGAGGAATGGGGAAAAGTTCTTGCTCTGTCAGGACTAGTAAACTGACTTTAGGTACATGACCTTCAACTTTATGGTACCTAAGTTGATTTATCTGAAAAGTGAGATGACTGAGCTTGACCCGGGGTTAGATATTGAAGTGCCTACAGGGCAAGTAGGTAACTTGCATGGATGGGTGCCCAGAGTGGTTCTACATGTGAATACTGTGGTTGTGGTGTGGAGGATTCCGAGCTGCAAACATGCTCCCCCACTGTCCCATTCTAAAGAGAGCAGCTGACACTTCTTTAACCTGATGCCTCAAAGGCATACAGATTCAGTGATATCAGGTGTTTCTATTTTTATAGAGAAATCACAAATCCAGACTTTTGATGTGAAATTTCCCAATTTTTAAAAGGCAGCTTAAATTACTTAAAACCAATTACTTCAATTACTTATTGACCAATCAAAACCTGCCTTTAAGTTATGTCTAATTTTTGGGTCCTCACTTTGTCAATATTTTTGAAGTGTGTTCCTAGAACCGATGCTAATAGATGTAACAGCCAAAAAAAAGGTCCCTGTGGTCCAGGGGTGGGCAAACTTTTTGACTCGAGGGCCACAATGGGTTCTTAAACTGGACCGGAGGGCCGGAACAAAAGCATGGATGGAGTGTTTGTGTGAACTAATATAAATTCAAAGTAAACATCATTACATAAAAGGGTACGGTCTTTTTTTTTTTTTTTTTAGTTTTATTCATTTCAAATGGGCCGGATCCGGCCCGCGGGCCGTAGTTTGCCCACAGCTGCTGTGGTCAAATACCTTTTCGAAACATTGGACTAAACAAAGTTAAAGATGTTTCTTTACTGTAAGATTTCTCAGAGCCTTTTTATTATAAGGCATGCCTGGCTGGTGTGGCTCAGTGGTTGAGCAACCTAAGAACCAGGAGGCCACAATTTGATTCCTGGTAGGGGTGTATTCCCAGGTTGTGGGCTCGATTCTCAGTGGGGGATGTGCAGCGGACAGCCTATCAATGATTCTCTTTCATTATTGATGTTTCTATCTCTTTCTCCCTCTCCCTTCCTGTCTGAAATCAATGAAAATATTTTAAAAAATATTATAAGGCAGCACTGTCCAATATGGCAGCCACTAGACACATGTGGCTTTGAGCTCCTGAAATATGGCTCATGTGTACTGAGATGTGCTGTACATATAAAATACACATCAGATTACTAAGATTTAGTATTAAAAAAGAATTTAAAATATTTCATCAATAATGTTTATATTTATTGCATGTTGGAATATTAATAATTTTTATATATTGGGTTAAATGAAATATATTATTAAACTTAAGCAAATTTATTTTTTAAAATATGCCTCCTTGAAAATTTTAAATTACAAATGTAACTTGCATTATAATTCTGGTGGACATTGCTAGTATAATGTATCTGGTGATCACCCAAGAAGTGGATAGAGTATGAACATTTTCAAAATTTATTTGGCTTCAGATTCTTTTTTTATTGTTGTTAATCCTCATCCCAGAATATTTGTTCCATTGATTTCTAGAGAGGGAGATAAGGAAAAAGAGAGAGAGAGAGAGAAAGAGAGGGAGAGAGAGAGATCAATGTGAGAGAGATACATCAATTGGTTGCCTCCTGCACCCACCCCAACCAGGGTTGGGGATCGAACCTGCAACCCAGGCATATTGACCTCAGGCAGGAATTGAACCAGAGACCCTTCAGTGCATGGGCTGATGCTCTAACCACAGTGACCAGGACTGGACTTCAGATTATTTTTACATAGGGGGCAACTCATAAAATTAGTGTTCCATGGCATACTTCAGTAAAGGGATTCATCTCCGACACATGATTTTGTGATATTCTGAGAGATGGAGGAATATCATCATCATGATCCCAGATTTCCCCTTTGCATTTGATTTTGGTTGGTGGCCCCATGGCCAGCTCTCAGTGAGATGGCAACTCTAGGTCCCTCAGCACAGTTCTTGACCTTCTCACCTATTCAACCTTCCTTACCTATTTCTTCTTCCTTATTTAAAAAATTATCAAAATTATTGATGAATCATTGACATTCTATAAAATGTATCTAGTTTCATGAGTTTTGACCAATGAATACACCTGCATAACCATCACTATAATCAAGACAGAATATTTTCATCATCCTAAAATGTTCTCTTTTTAAAAAAAAAATATGTATTTTTCTTGATTTCAGAGAGGAAGGGAGAGGGAGAGAGAGGATAGAAACATCAGTGATGAGAGAGAATCATTGATTGGCTGCCTCCTGCATGCCCCCGACTGGAGATTGAGCCTGCAGCCCAGGTATGTGCCCTTGACTGGAATCAAACCCGACCCTTCAGTCCACAGGCAGATTCTCTATCCACTGAGCCAAACCAGATAGGGCCTAAAATGTTCTCTTGAGTCACTTTTCCAGCCAATCCTTATCTCTCAACACCCAGCTTATGCAACCACCAACCTGCTTTCTAATCTTGTTCTTTTGACCTCTTTTCTCCCTGTCTCTGTCTCTTTCTCTCATTTCCTCCCTTCATTTGTATCTAATGCAGTTGTCCTATTTCTCCAGAATCCTCTCTAACCTGTCTTTTCACCTCCATCTTGGATCTGTGCTTCTTTCAACCACTGTATTAGCCCATCAGCCTAGCTTCCTGGAGTCCTGCCTGACATGTCTGTCTAATCATAATCTCTATTGAGTCAGACCTAATTCCTTCCAAAGGGGACACAGCTTTCCTTCCAAAGGAGAGAAACCAGATAGTGTGCCACACTGAATATGACAAAATGGTGTTTCTAGAACCTAGAATCCTAACTATAGTATAACCCTGGTTAAATGCCTTGTTCCATTTCCACTGGATAATTACGATCGGCGAACTAGTCTATGCCATAGATGAGAGTGGCAGAAGGATGTACCAGGGAAATAAAAAGTGAGCAAAAGATCCAGGGCAGGAAGAAGCTGAAAAAATGGGACAATATTTCTTAATATGGCCGCACATTAGAGTATCCCTTGGAGCTTTGGAAATGTAATAGATGTTCAGGCTAAGCTTCAGAGATTCCAATTTCACTGGCTCTATATTTTAAAAAGATTCACAACTTATTTTAATATATAGCTAGTCTTAAGATCCATAAACATAGTAGACTGACCTAATTCATATCTTTATGAATTGTCTACAGGGATCATCCTGGATATAGAACTTTGGCCAGAAATTGACTTGTGAGCTCTGAGATTCCATTTGAGGACAGTTGGTAGGACAACAGCCATTATGTGATGGGGTTTAGCAGTGAGTTTAGGAAGAAATAAGACCAGGACCAGCTCAGCTCAGTCAATGGTTCCATGAGCCTGAGCGGGGGCGGCGAAGGATTTAGAAAAGACAGACAAAGAAAATTAGCTGGGTCTAGGTGGATCTCCTGTGTCTGGCTGAGGCCACAGAGAGAGACCCAGACAGCAAGCTGAGCCTTTATTTTATAGCCAGAGGTAAACGAGGTAGTGGTCACCATAGTTACAATGTTCTTGTGAGTTTCACTTTTTTGGCAGCACTTGCTGTACCTCCCGAAGCCCATTAGCTATCCAGATAGGGGAGAGTCATAAGGTCAAGCCTAATTATGCTAAGAGGGCTGTGCCCTCTAAGCTGGGACTTGTTTGTGGCTTTGCCAACAGGTCAGTCTGAGGCTTAACCCTATAGCCGCTTCCTACATTATCCAATGGCTTCTATACACTGGCGCTGCCTCCAAACTGATCCTGACATAGAAGTCATCCTCCTACCTACTCCCAACACCCACAGGACCAACAATGAGGAGATAATTTGCCTCATAATATCATGGGATGAAGGACAAGAGTGCTACACATAAAGTTATTGATAGGAAAGGATAGTACACTTAGAGAACCTGAGGTGGCTCAGGATGGCTGTAGTGGACAGTGTGCAGAAGAGACAGGAGACCAGGTTATGCAGGACAGCACCTGGGCAAGGATCTTGTGTGCCATGCAGGTGGAATCCCATTTTATCCTGGAGAGCTAAGGAGAACATTTCAAACTCTGCACTGTGAGTCAGACCCCTGGCCCTTCCTCCTAGGGCAGTGATGGCGAACCTTTTGAGCTCGGCGTATCAGCATTTTGAAAAACCCTAACTTAACTCTGGTGCCGTGTCACATATAGAAATTTTTTGATATTTTCAACCATAGTAAAACAAAGACTTGTATTTTTGATATTTATTTTATATATGTAAATGCCATTTAACAAAGAAAAATCAACCAAAAAAATGAGTTCACGCGTATCATAGGTTCGCCATCACTGTCCTAGGGTGTGATATGATGGCTAGTGAGCTTACTCTGACAGCAACGTGGGATTGGGTGCAGGGGAGGTAAGACGGGTCCTGAGGCACTAGATAGAAGGTTGTTGGCATGGTCCACTGCTTTTTCTGGACGTGAATATCCATTTTCCTGCAGCCTTCTTCACCTTTCTCACTCCACACATTTTCTCCCAGATGATCTCCAACATCAAGCTATTTGCTGATGACTACCATGCATTTGTTCAACAAGGATACATTGAAATAGAAACAAATAGCAGAAAAAATAAACACATTCAAAAGGTGGATCTTTGAAAACACCAATAAAGTCAACTCCTTTTGAAAATGTAGAAGAAGAGTGAGATTAGAAATAAGGAGATATTACAGATATAGAAGAAATGAAATATTCATAAAGATTTTTACATCTGACTTCTATGGTGATACATTTGAAACCCTACAAAAAGGGATCATTTTATGATAAAACATAATTCACCAAATTTGACTCAGGAGGTAGAAAATTTCAGTAGGCCAATATTAAATAAATGAGGTTGGAAAGTGATTAAAGAGGTGCCATTGGAAAAGGAACTGAGAGCATAGTTGAGTTCCACCTAACATTTAAAGAAGAGGTAACTGCATCAATAGTTAAACAATTCCAGATCATGAAAAATGGTAGCCAGAATAAATGCAATATAAACGCTTAAAAATGTAGCACGAGAAACATTAACTTAACCTCACTAGTGAGTATAAATGCAAAAAATGTTAAATATATACTAGAAATAGGACCTTACAATGATCAAGTAAACTTGATTCTAGAGTCCATATTAGAAAATTCATCAATATACTATACTAAATGAAGAAATTAAAAAAGAAAAAACATTCAACATGTCAATAGCTTCTAAAAAGACATTTAAGCCCTAACCGGTTTTATTCAGTGGATAGAGCGTCGGCCTGTGGACTCAAGGGTCCCAGGTTCGATTCCGGTCAAGGGCATGTACCTTGGTTGCGGGCACATCCCCAGTAGGGGGTGTGCAGGAGGCAGCTGATTGATGTTTCTCTCATCGGTGTTCCTAACTCTCTATCCCTCTCCCCTCCTCTCTGTAAAAAATCAATAAAATATATTTTTTTAAAAATTAAAAAAATAAAAAGACATTTAAGATCTATTTATAATAAAACTCTAAGTAAAATATAGATTTAAAAGGGACTTGAATATAATACATATAATATAGACTATGTTCTTAAAAACAATAATTATTACAAACCATTTCAATTAAATAGAGCAATAATAACTACCTCAATTAAAATCAGGAAGTAGACAGTGATAAATAATCAACCATTTTAATTAAAATTAGGAACTAAGTAGAGATGCTTGATATCAACCTTATTATTCAACATTTTTTACAATGTTCAGGTGAATTTATAAGAAAAGGAATGAAATAAATGATACAAAAATTTTTAAAGATCAATAAATACATACTTTTGCTAATAAAATGATTATACACCCAGAAAGCACATGAAACTTTGCAAGAAACCCAAAGACACTTTTGGGTAGAGCGCACCAACCTACAGGGCGAAAGTGCACAACCAGTTACTTTGTAGAATCTTCTAATTTGTGCCCATATTTGACTGCTTTCTCCTGGTGACATTTTACTTATACCTCCATAAACTGCACAAAGGCGGACCAAAAGTTTAATTAGATTCTCACTTATCATTTTGAAAATAAAAGAAATAGGTAGACTGCCTGGTAAATTGATTGATCATAATTTGTTGTTATTGTTATTACTCTTGGATAGTATTCCACTATATGTAACGAACAACATAGTTTATTTATCTCTCCCCTCTGGTGGGTGTTTTCAGGGTGTTTTTTTGTTTGTTTGTTTGTCTGTTTTTGTGAGTAAAGGTACTAGAACATTGTATAAAAGTCTTTTTATAGATATACTAGGGGCCCAGTGCACGAATTTGTGCACCTTGAAAGGAACTGTGGGCTGCAAGGCTGCAGTGGGCACAGGGGTGGGTCTCAGCCCCTCCTGCCACTGCCCCCAGTTCCCTCTCTGCTGGCAGCCCTGCTCCCGCTGCCACCACTCCCACATGCTGACAGCTCCAGCCACACTTGCACCCACTGACAGTGTGGAGCGATTGGGGCCAGTGCCAGCAGCAGGTGCGAGTGGCAGCTGCTGCCCCGATTGCCCCTCAGGAGCAGGGGGAGGTGGAGAAGCCCTCAGGGGTGATCGAGGCTGGCAGCCGCTGCTCGCACCTGCTGACAGCACCGAGCAGTTGGGACCAGCGCTGGGTGCCAGCAGTGGGTGCAAGCTGCAGCTCTGGCGCTGGTAGCAGGTGTGAGTGGGGCTGTTGCTGGCAGAGGCTGTAAGCAGCAACTCCAGTGCTGGCTGTGGGTGTGAGCGGGGCTGGCCTCAGCAGCAGGTGCGAGTGCCAGGTGGGACCATGGTGTGTGGGAGCAAAGAATTTTCAGTAACCACCAGAGGCTCGCCCTGATGACAGTGACCAGCACCCGCCTTGGTCTGGTGCCCCTGCTCACCTGCCCCACCATCCCACTGGGGCTGATGTCTTCCATGTTTGGCGCACACCCCCTGGTGGTCAGTGCATGTCATATCGACTGGTCATTCGGTTGTTCTGGTTTTTCTGCCGTTTGGTCTATTTGCATATTAGCCTTTTATTATATAGGATATTTTCATTTTCCTTAGATTCTAGGAGTAGAATGGCTGAATTTAAAGAGTACACTCATTAGTCCCCCCTTATTCATAGAGGATATATTCCAAGACCCCCATTGGATGCTGTAATCGAGGACAATACTGAACCTTATTGTACTACTTTTTTCTTATATATAAATATCTTTGCATTTAAAAGAAGCACTTTATGGCTCCTCTGTGGATCTGAATTGCCAGCTTCACTATTCTTGCTCCTTGGGGCCATTATTAAGTAAAAGAAGGGTCACTTGAACATGAGCACTCAGTACTGCCACAGTCCACCTGAGAGTGGAGACGGCTGCTTAGTGACTGACAGGCAGTGGGTGTGCAGTGCGGATACGTGGGACAAAGAGGCAATTCATGCCCTGGACTGGACAGAGCATGGCAGCATGAGCTTTTGTCACAGTACTCAGAATGGTTCACAATCTACAACTGATGAATTGTTTATTTCCATTTACTATTTTTGTTTTGCGGTTGACTGTGGGTAACTGAAACCGTGGAAAGTGAAAAAATGGATACTGTGCTGTATGACTCCATTTGTGTAATTCTAGAAAATGCAAATGAATTGGTAGTGACAAAAACAGACAAGCAATTACCTAGGTTTGGGAACAGATAGGGAGAGGGATGAACAGCAAAGGGTGATAAGGAGTCCCTTGGTGGTAATGTTAAAATTCTCTCTATATTTTTATTTTTTTAAAATTCAATTTATTGAGGTGACATTAGTTAATAAAATTATATAGGTTTCTGGTGCACAATTCTATAATACATCATCTTTATACTGTATTGTGTGCTCATTGCCCCAAGTCAAGTCTCCTTCCATCACCATTTATCCCCTTACACTCTTTTCTAATTCCATCCACCCACCTTTCCCTCTGGTAATCAGTATACTGTTGTCTGTGACTATCAGTTGTTCTTTTTTAATCCTTCATCTTTTTTACCCAGCCCCACAACCCCCTCCCCTCTGACAGCTGTCAGTCTGTTCTCTGTCTATAAGTCTGTTTCTATTTTGTTTGTTAGTTTATTTTGTTCATTAGATTCCACATATGAGTGACATCATATGGTACTTGTCTTTCTCTGACTGGCTTATTTCACTCAGCATAATGCTCTCCAGGTCCATCCATCTGTTACAAAAGGTAAGATTTCATTTTTTTCTATGGCCAAGTAGTATTCCATTGTGTAAATGTACCAAAGCTTTTTTTGACACTTGGGCTGCTTCCAAATCTTGGCTATTGTAAATAACGCTGCAATGAATATAAGGGTGCATATATTCAAAATTCTATATTTTTATTGTGGAAGTAGTTTATGGGTGTAACTATTTGTGAAAACTCATCAAATCATGCAGTTTACATGAATATAATTTATTGCACATAAATAACACTTCAATAAAGGTGATAAGGTCCACATTCAAGGACCTAGTTATTACAGAGTACGTTAGTTATTGGTTAATTAGTTATTATATAACTATGCTAATATTGTTCATTTAAGCTGGGTATTTTGCTATCATTATATTTCTTTGCCTGTATACATTTTTTGTTTTGCATATTATTAATAACTAGAGCCCCAGTGCATGAAATTCATGCAAGAATAGGCCTTCCTTCCCCCAGCTGCCGGCACCAGCTTCCCTCCGGCACCCGGGACCTGGGCTTCCCTCACAGCCCCGGCTTCGTCTAGAAGGCTGTCTAGTCTAATTAGCATATTATGCTTTTATTATTATAGACTAGAGGCCCGGTGCACAAAAATTTGTGCACTCGGAGGGGAGGGAGTCCCTCAGCCCGGCCTGTGCCCTCTCGCAGTCTGGGACCCCTCGGGGGATGACCACCTGCTGGCTTAGGCCTGCTCCCCAGGGGATTGGGCCTAAGCTGGCAATCAGACATCCCTCTGCCAGCCCGGCAGCCATCGGGGGATGTCCACTTGCCAGCGGGGAGCAGACCTAAGCTGCAGTCGGACATCCTTAGCGCTGCTGAGGAGGCAGGGGAGGCTCCCACCACCACCGCTGTACTGGCAGCCATCAGCCTGGCTTGTGGCTGAGCAGAGCTCCCCCGTGTGGGAGCACACTGATCACTAGAGGTCAGCTCCTGCATTGAGCGTCTGCCCCCTGGTGTTCAGTGTGTGTCATAGTGACCAGTCATTCCCAGTCGTTCTGCTATTAGGGTCAGTTTGCATATTACCCTTTTACTATATAGGATAGAGGCCTGGTGCATGGGTGGGAGCCGGCTGGTTTGCCCTGAAGGGTGTCCCGGATCAGGGTGGGGGTCCTGCTTGGGTGCCTGGCCAGCCTGGGTGAGGGGCTGATGGTTGTTTGCAGCTGGTCACACCCCCTTCAGGGTGGGGGTCCCGTTTGGGTGACTGGCCAGCCTGGATGAGGGGCTGATGGCTGTTTTCAGTCTGGCCATTTTCAGGCTGGCCGGCAACTGAAGCTCCCAGCCTCTCCTTTTTATCTTTTCTTTTTTTTTAATTCTGGGATTTATTTACCTTCTATAATTGAAACTTTGTTGCCGTCACTGGAGCTGAGAGCTGGCTCTTGCTCGCTCCAGCTCTGAGGCCACGGCCTGCTGAAAGCAGGTATCTGGGGTTTGTTTAGCTTCTATAACCAAAACTTTGTTGCTTTTGGAGCTCAGAGCCAGGCGGCAGCAGGCGGGGAACCTTGTCTTCCTCCACCATTGGAGCAAGCAAGCCTCTTGCTTGCTTCAGCTGCGTGGCTGCCGGCTACCATCTTTGTTGGCGGTTAATTTGCATATCGCCCTGATTAGCCAATGGGAAGCGTAGCGAATGTATGGTCAATTACCCTTTTTATCTTTTATTAGATAGGATTGCCTTTTTATTTGTGAGGTTTTCCTTGAGCATGTGATTGTCTCCCAATAAACTTACAAGGAATAAACTTAGCAATAGAATTCTTATGAAGAAATCTTAAACTAACTTCTTAAGCAAGAGAGGAATCCAAAATCTATAAAAGGAAATATTTTGGCTACATAAAAGTGAAATGTTTTGACTGCAAAAAAAGATGGCAGGAGACATTGTTACTCATAGTGTGGCTAGTGGAACAGGGCCAAGCTACAGTTTGCTCCCACCCATGTCATGGTAAAGTCAGAAACAGAAAAGAAGCATTTATACTCATATAGCAATTTAACATGGCCATGGCATCTAAGTGCATGGTTCTGTGTTATATGAAACATTGATCTACTATTGATGGTAAATTTTAAAATTCTGGTCCTTTGCCATAGAGAATTCGAGAAACATTGCTATATAAAAAATACACATACAAGTATGAGCTCTGGGAAAATGTTATTTGCAATGCAGCTGAAAAATATTAAAATCAATAATATACAAGAATTATACAAATTAACATATAAGTGAAAAATACTGGACCAAGGAATAAGCTGCAATTCAGAGAAGGGAAATCCATATGTCCAATAAAATCATGTCAGGACTATGTTTCTACTCTCAGACTTACACAACTTGAAAAGAGTGATAGTGCCTATTGCTAATGCAGATATGGGGAAATTCTTATACATTGCTAGTGGCACTATGGATTGTTAGTGCCTTTTCAGGAGGCAATCTGACAACATCCATAAAAATAAAATTACATTGAATGTATTCCTGACTCAGCAACACACACACTTCCTGGGAGCCTATCATCAATGTGCACCCCGTTAAGTAGCATATCTGCTCAAAGGTATTTATTGCAGCCTCACTCATAGTTTCAAAAAGCTAGGAACAAAGTGCCTCCCAGTAATAGGGGAATGGTGAAGAGATTGAAGTTTACCACCTTGGGAGCCAGTGCAGCTATTACAAGTATGAATCAGGATGATACCAACGACCTTGGCAGAGTTTTTATGAGGTATCCTTGAGTGAGTAAAACAAGATGCAGAAAATGTTTAATATAATCTCATTTTCATGAAACGATAAATGGAAAATGCCATATCAGAGGCATGGGTTCATGGTACAGATGGACAGATCTCAGAGTGGACAGGGTGGAGGGGACAGGAAGAAATTAACCAAAGAACTTATGTGCCTATAAGCATAACCATGGACACAGACAATAGTGTGGGGAAGGCCTAGGATGGGGCAGGGGCTGGGTGGAGGGGGCAAAGAGGGTTTGGAGACATCTGTAATACTGTCAACAATAACAAATAAATTTTAAAAATGCCATATATGTTTTTGTATCTATATGTGTTGAAATATTATGAAAAATGGAGAAAAATAAAGATATATACTAGGTTGTTAACATAGGTTATTGTGGGTTGTGCTGGTGAAGATGTGGGTGCATATGGGAAAGAGTTGGAGGGGAGGCAAGAAAAAGCAAAGACTGAATTAAAAATCTCATTATGGGTTGGAGAATTCAATTTACGTAAAAGTGTCCATTTGTGCACATGCGTAAGACATATTTTGACACAGTCTTTACAAAGGATGAGTTAGCTTTGTATGTTCTAACTTTTAGAAATGGTTGTAATAAAATGACAATAAAATAAGTCAATAAGAAAATCAATTAGGAAATCTATAAGGAAAAGGTTAATACCTTGGTAGAAAAATGTTCAAAGGATATTTATAGCCATTCAATAAAAAATACAAATCACCAATTACCATGAGAAAAATGTGCAACTTCATTAATAATCAAAGAAATTCAAGTGAAAATCCTATAAGATAATTTTGTCCCATGTCAGCGTTTGAAATATTATTAATATTGGTAAACCTTAGGTTGGGGGTCACACTCTCAAATATACTTCCAGAGAAAATAAAAATGAAAATAATAGCTTTTGGGAAAATATCTGCAATATGCTTCAAAACATGTCTATGTCATTGATGTTGATTCTGTTTTAAAATTTTTTTCCTATTAATGTAAGACTTAAGTGGGAAGAGAGTTTTGGTGTGTGAAAGAATGCCTATCAATAGATGTTAATAAATTAATGATATAATAGAATCCAGTTTTATTTCTAGTAATAACATATTCGGAACTGCCTAAATGTCCATCAGAAGGGAATTAGTTAAATAAAATATGTACAGTCACATAAAAGATCTATTGTCATTGAACCATGCTCACAACATCTTGTGATTGAAAAATGCAGCTGAAGCAACCATATTGAAATTTTGTTGCTTTGTGAGTAAAATATTCCACACTGATATGTACAAAAATTGGAAAGACAAACACAAAAATGCTAAAAGTAATTTTGGAGAGGATGACGAGATTATAGATAACATGTTTTATGTCTTTGTGCTTTTCTGTGGTTTCCAAGTTTTCTGTGTTGAGCAATAGTTTTAATTAAAATGAAGAAAGACGTTATGAAAATGTTAAAAGGCTGTAAAGATTAGCATCTCTGGAAGTGCACACGGAAGGGAGGGTAAGCAGGTAAGAATTATGTGCTCCCTTCAGGAAGGGAGTTGGCCACCAGTCTATGCCACTCTCTCAACATGCTTGACATATGAACTCTAACCTTTTGCTTTCAAAGCTGCAGATATAATCAAAGGTAGGTCATTAGTTAATTGCTTTGAGGTTATTTCCGAAGTCCCTGGTGGGCTGTTGTAAATGATTAGTAATATCATTATTACTTAAACAATTGTGGGCCAGCCTGTTATTGCTTTATCAGCACTGACTCAGGGTTTTATAGGCAAATGGCTCTCAACTTGGGGTCCCCTCACCTCCAGAGGTCCAGAGTGGATGTCAGCTCTCTGCACTACTTTATATACATAAAAACTGTCAGGAAATTATGCATTTACCCAGCTGCATAGGCTGACAAAGCCTTATTTTAATTGCCCATTTTTGCTTTTAATGTAAAATATAATTTTCAGTTGATACATTGTGATAAATTGGTATTTAGTACATTGTTAATATGTACATTGGGAAAGTTGATGTTTTACTAATAGATAAAAATTTGGGTTTTAGAAAATTCTTTAAAAGATGGAGTCATTTTTTTTGGCACTAAGATTATTCTTATAATTGGATTTAGTATTCAAGGTCAGCCACATTACTTAAAATTTTATTTTAATTTTGCCTACAGACATGAACTCTAGCACAACTTGTGATATTTTTGAAGGAGAAAAAAACCAGAGGGACTAGCTCACCTAACTTAGCAACCATTCTCCATTTTTCAAATGGGCAACTGGGCACAGAAAGTCTGGCACAAGGTCATGATTACTGAGCAAAAGAGCTGCTACAAGAGCCTACATTTTCTGTTATCTCGCTATCTTTTTCCTTCTTGGGCTCTAGGGTGATTTCCCTAGAAGTAACTTATGGAGAGGTGGCAAATGCCCATGTGCACACAGTGGCAATGAGAGAGAGAGAGAGAAAGAGAGAGAGAGAGATAGTTATCTTTGTACATAGCCTTATCTTGTGTAATTCTTTTAGCACTTGTATGAGATTGTTGCTATAGTAAGTTCCTTTCAAACAGAAGGAATGCTGAGGCATGGAGAAGTTAAGCAACTTGCTTAAAGTCACACAGCTAGTCCGAAGCAAAGCCAGCATTTGAACTGGGGCAGCATGAATCCAGAGCACTGGCCTCAAACCCTCTATAACAACATTACAGTCAGCCGGAAGCACGGTGAAAGGGCTCTTTAATAAAAGCACTAATTCTGGCAAGTAGCCCGGAGAGGAGATGGGGACCCCATTTGTTTTACTTCCTTGACTGATACATATCTTAAAAATGAGTTTCTTGTTGGAGGATTTAAACATTTTTAATTGTAAAGGCTGAGGAACTAAACCAACTAGCTGAATATTCTGGCCATTGCTGATTTTCAGGCGTACTATATTTTAAAGCATTTTTAGCGAAGTTAGTACTTGAATTAAATTACTAGTATCTCAATCCAGCTAGTTGATGCTTTTCAAAAACATTGTCTTCTCTTCGTCTGCTCTGTGGGTGGCCAGAACAGAAGACAAAGGGTATAACTGTTGCTTCCTTGGCTATTTTCTGAGCATTGAGTTAGGTGAACGTCGGTGATGTGGAGCTATAGGAAATGTAGCCCGGGAAACACAATATGGACAGTCCAGAAGTAAAGATTTACATCCTGGACTCCAAAGCAAAACTTAGAGTAAAGAAAAAAACAAAACCACAAAACAATGAACATTTTTCCAAGTGCAGCCACCCCAAGCTTCAACTCAGCAGAGCTTTTCAATCCGTGGGACAACCGCTGGGCTGGCTCTGTGGCAATAGAACGAGCAGACGGGCCCTGTCCCCTGGGCACCCATCACAGAGTCCATCTTATTATAATTTTTAAAAGTCAAAACTGCAACCAATTTCATTGTAAAACTGGCCTCTCCAGCATTCTTTGAATCTTCTTGAACTCATTCTTAGCATATCGAGCTGTAATTATGTGATGCTCTTCCTTGCAATACATGCGGAAGAACTTACTAAGTAAGAGTTGATGATGAACTTGGGACTTAGGCTTGTTGTGCCGGCCTTTTCAGGACTATCTTTCCAGCAAGCCCGCCCAGCCCCGCGTAGCTGCCTTCCCTGCTCCATCTGTGAGCCCAGCTATGGCCTGAGGTTCAGTCCATCATCTTTGCCAAGGCCACCGATGTCCTCCACAATCCCAGGTTCAATGGTGAATCCTCACTCCCCATCTTGCTTAACCCATCAGCAGGATTTCCCCTCTTGTTTTGGGAACAAACATCACCCTCTTTTCATTGTCCTCCTAACTCATTGGAGGCTCCTTTCTCAACCTGCCAGCCTGCCCCTCCCCCCCAGCCCCCGCGGCGGGGGGGTGGGGGGGCATTTCTCAACCTCACATGTGGAAGTGCCTCAGAACTCAGTCTTGGATCTCTTCTCATCTGTAGCAACACTTATGTCCTAGGTGGACTCAGACTTATTCAGTCCCATGGCTTTAAGTACCAACCCTATGATGATGACTCCCAAATGTATATTTCCAGTCTCTCTTAAACTCAGAAGTCTCCTTATGGTCTATCTGACAGTGAATGTCTCAGAGTCATACAAACTAAACACATCTAAAACAAAGTTCTTAATTTGTACACATCCATAAAACTACTTTTTTTCTGTGCTTTTACTAAATCCTTAAAAAAAAAGTAAAACAAAGAAACCTAGACCCAGGCTGCCTTCATCTTTCACCTGGACGACCTTAGTGGCCTCACTGCTGTCCTTGTTGGCCCTCTTGGTCTCATACAATCCATTGTCTACCAGCAGCCAGAGTGGTCTTTCTGGTACACAGTCCAGGTTATTTCACTCTTGTTGGCAGCCATGGTGATGTGCTGTTCAGATCTCCCTTCAAGAGGACCTGCTAGGAGAAGGTGGTTGGTGGTTGATGTATAGCATCCAGCTGCCATTCCCCTGGACCTTCCCAGTGCATATACTTTTCTCAGCCATGTTCTCAGGCTCCTCCCAGCTATGACTGCTGTCCTTGGGCAGTTGTTGCCTAACACGTGGGATGCTTTTGAATTTCTTAGAACTGTATTCCAGCTCCTCCTTCCCTCTCTCCTTTCAGAGGTGCCAGACTTTAATTCTATCCCAACTTACTCCCTTCCTAACAAATCCCCACCTTTTTATTCCCCACAGGTGTTTTCTCCACAAATCCTTCTGGATGTCTAATTCCATCCTGGCCTCTGCGCAAAGCTTTCTAATAGCTTTCTTCCATACTCAGAATGAAGTTCAAGGACCATTAATTTATCCATGGCAGGATCACTGATCTGAGCTCCTACAACTCTGAGCTTTGTTCACTTTTTTCTAAGCACACTGGTTTTATTGCCATTTTTAACACATATGGATTCCTCTTGCCTTAATCATTTTTATCATCTATTTCCTACTCTGGAATTCTACTGCCCTGGTTATCTGTATTGTTAACTTACTTAAAGTCTTTGGTTAAATATCACTTTATTAATGAGGTTCATCTGAATTATCTATTTTGAAATTATAACCCAATTCCCACAGCTCCCAGCATCTCCATGTTCTTTCCACTACACTTATTGCTATTGCAAAAAGTACTATTATTTATATTATATTATATTATATTATATTATATTATATTATATTATAGTGTCTGTTTTTGTCTCTGATATATTTCAAGTGCAAAAAAACAACAATAACAACACAGTATCCAGCACAGAATAGAAAATAAACAAATACTTATCAAAGGAAGAAATTGACTTAATTCATCAGAATGTAATTCTTTATTTGTAAGTTTGCCTTATTAAACTAACAGCTTTCTGAGGACAAAGATTTTGCCTTACTTTTGCATTTCTGACATAGCTAGAGAACATACTTATTTCTCCATCTATGTTGAAATAAATTAATTTAATATTTATTAAAATGGTGTTGGAAATACTAACCCATGTCACATTATCTTTAAACTGCTGTTGCCAGGCTCAGTCATAGTAGTTGTAAATAACAGCACATGGAAAAGCCGCTAGCACAGCCTATTAATCAATTGCTTGTTCTTTTAGGTACCTTGATTGAAATTAGTTTTTGTTTGTTAATTTGTTCTTTTATTACTAATCATTAATTCCACTGGTATGTACATCAGAGTGTTTGTTTTTTAGTGCCCAGTTTATTACATTGATTCAGTAAAATGCTGAAACAATATAGTGATGGTTGTATAAAAGTGCTAAATTCTTAGGAAAATTAGTGGGAATTTATGTGAGAGTTTAAAGAATGAATAACTCACTTCAAGCTTTGGGAGTGAGAATGGGTGTAAATCTGAAGATTTTTTTTAAAGAAGTAACATTTCAATTAAGCTTTAGGGCTGAGGTCTATATTCACTTCTTCCACCATCTTTTGTTGTTTCGTTTCTTCTGAGGGGAAGGCATACAGATTTGATCAGACCCTGACCATGGCCCATGGACTGCTTCACATTTGCTAGTGGGCGGGACACAGCACATTTCATCAGATCAAGTGCATGAGGCAGTGCTCACTCTCCCTTTCTGCTGCCATATATCCGAAGTTCTGCTGGTCTGGACACCTTACTCTCCTTCATGTCTATCTCCAGTCCTGCTCTGGTAGAAAGAAGAAACAGTGACAAACTGGTGGGTGTCAGAGGGGCTGAACTGCGTGATGAAGTACCTTTAACATATGTTTTATTTATTTATTTATTTAATGTATAAATATTTATTTACTATCTACTAGGGTAGGACACTACATATCAATTAAGCATTTAAAATGTTAATAGGCAAAATGATTGAGAAACTCAAACTATAAATCATCAAAATATTTTCAAAAGTATTAATTTCATGAAGGAATGCTCTTTTGGTGAATACTATAAAAGAAAAATTTTACAATATATTTACATACATATCATTGCATTCTTCCAGCCAGGTATCAGCAGTAATAAGAGAGGGAGTAGGCAGAGATAGTGAAGAAAGGCATTTCTTTTTTATTCGTCATGACAAATGAGAGAAATAAACCAAATTGGCAACAAGTAGAGACTAAGTACAGTGATGAATATTTTCATGAAGGAGATATGCATTTGGGTGCAGCATTTCAAGTCTGCCAAACCCACATAAAAACTACATTTTTCTATCAGTTAATCTCCACTATTTAAAGTTTTAGGGAGAGAAGCAAGCAAATTGCATCCCGTGTTCATAAAACTGTATGTCCACTTTAACTCCCAAAGGGGAGTTTTGGCAGATGATGTTTTAAGTAATTTCCTGGAGAGTTATGAAGTAAATACTTAAATAAAAAATTGTTACAAAATCCCTTTTAGTGTGAAGATGATATGGGAAAGAATGAAATTGACCTCCTCTCATGGGAAAAGGGGATGAAAAATTTTGGATAAGGAAGACAAATAGGCTAACCTAGACAATAGGCAGGGAATTGAGTGTAGTAAATGGTGTTATAAGAAGACAGCACTGAGAAGTGGTGTGTATAGACCCATTGTACTGAAGTGACAATTCAACTAATGCTGATAGAGCATTAGGCCACTCTACCA
The DNA here is from genome assembly GCF_000147115.1 of Myotis lucifugus. NCBI lineage: Eukaryota > Metazoa > Chordata > Mammalia > Chiroptera > Vespertilionidae > Myotis > Myotis lucifugus. The sequence continues at coordinate 1,498,449 of NW_005871247.1, forward strand.
CGCCTAGGAGATCTAATAGCCCTAACTAATATATAGAAACAAACTGAGGAGGCAAAGAAACATGTCCAGATTGAAGAAGAAAAAAAGAACAAAATCCAAGTAAAAGAACTAAACAAAGTAGCAACAAGGAATCTAATGTACTAAATGCAGAGCTCCAAGAACTGGTTAAAGGATGCTCAATGAACTTGGTAAGAACCTCAACAGCACACAAAAGGAGCAGGCAGAAATTAAGGACACACTAACTAAAACAAAGAATAATTTATAGGGAATCAACAGTAGAGTACAGGATGCTGAGAATCAAATTAGCAATTTGGAATATAAGGAAGCAAAAAAAAATATAGCAAAAATAAAAAAAATCCAAACAGCAAAAAGAAAAAAGAATAAAAAAAGTGAAGATAGGGATCCTTTCTGCGTCCCTACATTGGAGTTCATTCTGTGGAACTTTTCCCTCTCCCCACGTGGGAGTCTGTATCTATTCTTCAATAAATTTCCACCTTTGCTATTAAAAAAAAAAGTGAAGATAGTGTAAGGAGCCTCTGGGACAATGTCAAACATAGCAACATTTGCATCAAGTGGGTGATGAAGGAGAAGGTAGAAAGCAAAAAATTGAAGATCTATTTGAAAAAAAGTAATAATAGTCACCTTTTTTTACCTGGTGAAGGAAATACACATACAAGTTCAGGAATCACAGAGAGTCCCAAACAAGATGAACCTAAAGAAGCCCAAACTAAGACACATCATAATGAAATTGACAAAGATTAAAGACAAAGAGAAAATCTTAAAAGCAGTTAGAGAAAGCAGTTAGTTACCTACAAGGGAGCTCCCATAACACTATCAGTTGATATCTCAACATAAACTTTGCAGGCCAGAAGGGAGTGCCAAGAAGCATTCAGAGTGATGAAAAGCAAGGGCCTATAACTAAAATTACCCAGCAAAGTTATCATTTTTAATCAAAGGACATATAAAGAGCTTCTAAGATAAGAAAAAAAACTAAAGGAGTTTATCACCACCAAATCAGTATTAAAGGGTTTTCTTTAAGAAGAAGAAGAAAAAAGATAAAAAAATATGAACAATAAAATGGCAAGAAATACATATCTATCAACAACTGAATCTAAAAAATAAGTAAATAAGCAGATCAGGAACAGACCAGACAGGTGTCCAGCAGTCCTGGTACATACTAATATATATTGTTTAGTTCTCATAATACAGAGAACACTTCAATGGTTGCCAGATGGGAGAGAGATTGGGGTTATGGGTGAAAAAGTTGAAGGGTGTAAGAAGTACAAATTGGTAGTTACAAAGTAGTCATGGGATGTAAAGGAAAGCATAGAGAATATAGTCAAGAAATTCTAATAGCTGTGTATGGTGTCAGATAGGTATGAGGTTTATCGGGATGATCACTTAGCAAGTTATATTATGTCTAATCCCAGTGGTGTGCACCTGAAACTAATATAATATTGTATGCCAACTATAATTGAAAAATAAAAAAAATGATGTAAGTTAAAAAAGGAAGAAACCATTCTAGAATACTCTGGGATAATTTAAAGGTGGGCAAGAAATGGTTTCTGTCCCTGAAGTGCTGGTAAGTACAGAAGAGAATGACATTCATGAATTGTTTTAATACAAATAAACTCTGGTATAAAAACATGTTATATATGTATTATGAAACGTAAGTATATATCTACTAGAGGCCTGATGCACAAATTCATGCACTGGTGGGGTCCCTCGGCCTGGCCGGTGATCAGGGCTGATCGGGGCTGTCTTGCCCAGTCCCTATCGGGGTGATCAGGGCCAGCCAGCCAGGGTGGAGGGACCCCGGGAGGTTGGCCTGCCACGGGAGGTTGGCTGTGGGGGAGCACTGACCACCAGGGGGCAGCTCCTGCATTGAGCGTCTGCCCCCTGGTGGTCAGTGCGTGTGATAGTGACTGGTTGACCAGTCATTTGGTCATTCAGTCACTTAGGCTTTTATATATATAGATAATAATAAATGCATAATATGCTGATTAGAACGGACATCCGAATGTCCTTCTGGACAAAGCTGTGGCAGCAGGGGCTGAGGCAGAGGTGGTTAAGGGCAGTCAGGCAGGCAGACAGAGTGGTTAGGGGTGATCAGGCAGGCAGGCAGAGGGGTTAGGGGAGATCAGGCAGGCAGGCAGAGTGGTTAGGGGTAATCAGGCAGGCAGGGAAGTGGTTAGGGGTGATGAGGCAGGCAGGCAGAGTGGTTAGGGGCAATCCGGAAGGCAGGCAGGCAAGTGGTTAGGAGCCAGTGGTCCCGGATTGCGAGAAGGTGCAGGCCAGGCTGAGGGACCCCCCTTTTCTTGTGCACAAATTTTGTGCACTGGGCCTCTAGTACATATATAATTTTAAGTGGTATATGCATCCTATATAATAAAAGGCTAATATGCAAATTGACTGAATGACCGGTCGCTATGACATGCACTGACCACCAGGGGGAAGATGCTTAATGCAGGAACTGCCCCCTGGTCATCAGTGCACTCCCACAGGGGGAGCGCCGCTCAGCCAGAAGCTAGGCTCACAGCTGGCGAGCGCAGCAGTGGTGGCAGGAGCCTCTCCCACCTCTGCAGCAGTGCTAAGGACCCCTGGGGGATGTCCGACTATCAGCTATCCCTCGAAGGGTCCCGGACTGTGAGAGGGCACAGGCTGGGCTGAGGGCCCCTGCCCCAGTGCACTAATGTCATGCACCAGGCCTCTAGCATATAAATATATATGCATATGTACATATATACACACATGTCCATATATTAGTACATATATGTACACACCAGTATATGTACAAATACATATATACACAAATATATATGTATACAAATACAAACATATTTATAATTTTTAAGTAGTATCAAATATCTATTTGAGGTCTTTCATTCATTCTCCTACTTACCTGGAAATGTGATATTGTTTCAAGCTGGTGTGCATCACAGAAACAGAACCAATGCAAGGAAACCAATGATGTCTTCAAGAAGCAGTTAACGTGGCTCACCTTATGTGACTCTGCAGGCAGTACCATGTCTGGTCCCATTTCTCACAGGGATGCTGTGAAATAGGCCACTTGCAGTGACAGAACTCAGGCAAAAGGTCCTGGTTAATTGCACCATTGTGCCCCCGAGCCTCTGCTTCTGCTGAGCCACAGATTACTGAGTGCCACCCTCTGGATGAATCACAGGCGGCTGACTCCGGTGCTTTATGGAGACCGGACAGGAATCCAGCAGTCCCTTTGCTCTGCATTTCTGATTGCAGCCTCTCGTCAGTCACCTCGGCAGCATGAGTGCTGGGCGTTGATGCTCTTAACTGCTGATGTGGACAAGACGGTTTGGCCTTGAGCCAAGGTTCTTGCCTCTCTGGCTCTTGTTCTGAACACATCTGTCTTTCTCAGTGACACTGACAGGGGAAATGAACTGTCCTCCACGTCCTTAAGCTCTTTACTTTGTCAAAACAACAAACACAGCTCAATACACCAGGGGCTTATCTTTTAACCTCTGATGGTGTATCTGGCTTTAACATTGCTGACCTGCAGCTCCGGCCCCAGGCAAATGGACAGCTCTATTCCTGAGGCACTGTTAGTCCTCTAGTGTCAATATTGGCAAAGGCAGAAGAGGATCAATGCCAGTCTAACTGGACAAATTAGTCTTTAGAGGGAAGAAAATCAAAGACGATGTCAACACTGGTTTGACTGATTTTTAACCTCATGGATGAATCAATTCAGTTAAAAGGGGTTGAACCCACTGAGCGTGGAGACCCAGCACTGAACACCCCTGAGGCACGTCATGGCTGGTGAGACACAGAGGGGCCTCGGCGGCCCGCCCATAGCCCCATGTGGGAACATCACTTGTGCTGCACAACATGAAAAGAGAAAGCTGCAGACTGGCCTCCTGCTTGGAAGTCCCTGTGCCTTGGGAGATCCTAGGTTGCTTTTGGGTCATTCTAGAGAAGTGGCAGGATTTCTGAGAAGAGCCAATAATGTCTGGTTTAGTGCCAGATTGTTTCCATCTTCCCATAACTATTCTCCAATAAATGCTAACTTGCTAACCCAATGGGTAATTCCTGCTGGCACAAATGAAGTAAGACCAAATGTTCTATGGGATATTCTTTGCTCTGTCTTACTTTGTGATGCTTACTGGATGAGGAACCATGCTGGTCACTGCACTTTATAACGACAAGGCTTATGACAGCGAGTGATGCTTGCACGATGCTCACAGAGCCCCAGCCACAAGGGACTGCAGGCTGCTCCTCCGGTTCAGAAACTGGCTGGCCTCACGTGCTTGCCACAGTTTCCACCTGGAATGGTGACCGTCAAGAACAGGTTGAAAGCAGCCAATGTAAAGAACAACTGGAGACACCTGCCTGTTTGTCCTAGAGCAGCGGTTCTCAACCTGTGGGTCGCGACCCCTTTGGCAGTTGAACAACCCTTTCACAGGGGTCGCCTAAGACCATCCTGCATATCAGATATTTACATTATGATTCATAACAGTAGCAACATTACAGTTATGAAGTAGCAACGAAAATAATTTTATGGTTGGGTCACAACATGAGGAACTGTATTTATTTTTTTTTTATTTTTTTTTTTTATTTTTTTATTTTTTAAATGTATTTTATTGATTTTTTTCAGAGAGGAAGGGAGAGAGATAGAGAGTCAGAAACATCGATGAGAGAGAAACATCGATCAGCTGCCTCCTGCACATCTCCCACTGGGGATGTGCCCGCAACCCAGGTACATGCCCTTGACCGGAATCGAACCCGGGACCCTTCAGTCCGCAGGCCGACGCTCTATCCACTGAGCCAAACCGGTTTCGGCAGAGGAACTGTATTTAAAGGGCCAGAAGGTTGAGAACCACTGTCCTAGAGACATGTTAACACAGCAGCAGTTTCCCATTGAAGGGTGACTCGGAGAAGGAGGAGGAGCTAAAATCACTCTGTTGTTCCAGGTGGTAAAGCTGGGACCAACCTGTGAATGTTCCTAGGAAACATTATTCAACCTCCATAGAAAACTTTTCAGCAAACTGAGCTGCTCAAAACTGGACCATGCTGCCTCAGAACGCAGAGAGCGTCCATCGCTGGACAGTGAAAGTCAAACAAGACCAAGGGGCAAGGGTGTTGTGCTGGGTCGAAGGCTGCACTGGGTGGCCTTGAACGTGCTCCCAAATCCCTGGATTCCCTGGAGGAAAGGGAAGCTCAAAGCAGGTGCTCGCCTCCTCCTGAATGTATCCAGGGTCTATGTCTGTAACAGGGAGACGTGGCCATTGCGGGAACTTAGCTTATTCGGAAACCCCTTTAGACCAGGAGACAGACACTAAATAAAGTCATGCAAGGAACTGAAATGGTCCTCCTTTAATGCTACCTGCAGTCAAACCTCTGAAGCATTCTTTCTGCCCCATGTTTGCTCCTTCTTTATTTAAAATAATTGCATCAGCAGCTCTCTTCCCCTGTAATTACCCCTGTCACTCTGCTGAGGATGGTTTCCTAACTGGCAAGCTCATCTCCCGGAGAGAATGGATGATGGGCAGTTCTAAAGGGGAGCGCAGAGAGCTTTTTTATCTCGATGCTGCAGCGATGGCAGCTTCCAGTCAAGATGCTCAGACAGCAGCCGACATGACTGCAGCGTCTTTCCAAGATGAGTCAAAGGGACTCCTCTGAACTGGAGCTCACGGCACCTGCGCGCCACTTCAAAGTCTTGCTTTGCTGATGGAGAGACGTTCCTGCCATGTTAGGGCCTCATTTGTTGCTAATGGATGACTTTAAGAACTACTGGTCTGTTTTGATAGATGAACAGCCAGGTTGGAACTGGGAGCTACTTTCATAGGAACGGATCATGGGGCATTCTTAGCGGCCAGGGTTGAGGCCCCCTGTATAGTTGGAGGTGCCCACAGTCAGTGTAATTTGTGAAGGGGAGTGATTTTCATCAGAGTTAAGTGAAGCCCCCGGGGGAGTTCAAAAGATGTTTCGGTGCCGGTCTACAAAGCTGCACACCGGGACAGACCTGCTTTCAGGAGGCTGTGTCCGCATGGCACTGAGTCTGAATGGGAAGTTGAGAATCACATCATTCCGGACTCTTCAACATAACTGATGTTTGCCTTAATCCTTGCCTTTGCAAACACAGCCATGAATCTGAATCAGGGGCGATCTAGGCCTGCTCAATTCTCCACATGAGCAGAACTCCATGCTCTGAACATCTTATCTCTTTAGGATTTTCATGATTTTTAACCCATTCAATGTTAGTTCCACCATAGCATGTACCAGCTGTATAATTAATCTCTTTAGGGCATACTCAAAGGGCAGAGTCAGAGCCCCAAAGCCCCACTGAAGCAAGTCCTGCTCCATAGGGGCAACTCCTGAACAGCAGCTCTTCTACTGTAGGCACAGTTGGTCCTCACAGCCAATTGGACTGGGGTCAACCCCTCTCAGTGATGCCATTAGCCTCTCAACTATAACAGGACAGTGTACACAGCCCACACAGGGCACACCTGGAGTGCTCAGCTCAAGTGACTGGGGAGGCTGAGCAACTGGGCCCTACAGGATACCTACTATACAAGGCCACTCAACCAGTTCCAGGAGACATAGCAGCTCTACCTAATAAATAGAAATAAACACAGGGAAATAGCCAAAATGTGGAGACAAAGAAGCATGTCACAAATGAAAAAACAGAAGAAATCTCCAGAAAAAGAACTAAATGAAATGGAAGCAAACAAACTACCAGATACATAGTTTAAAGCAATGGTTATAAGGATTTTAATGATATTTTCAAGGAACTTTGTGACTACTTCAAGGAACTTAGAGAGGACATCAATGACATAAAAAGGGCCAGTCATAAGTGAAGCATACCCTAACTGAAATGAAGAATAATTTACAGAGAATCAACAGTAGAGTGGAGGACAGAGAGAATCAAATCAGCAATTTGGAATATGAGGAAGCAAAAAACACCCAATCAGAATAGCAAAAAGAAAAAAGGAATTAAAAAAAATGATGATAGTATAAGAAGCCTCTGGGACAACTTCAAGTGTATCAACATTTACAACATGGGGGCACTGGAGAAGAAAAGAGGGAGCAAGAAATAAAATACCTATTTGAAAACATAATGACAGAAAACTTCCCTTACCTGGTGAAAGAAATAGACATACAAGTCCAGGAAGCACAGAGAGTCCCAAATAAGAAGAGCCCAAAGAGGCTCACACCAAGACACATAATAATTAAAATGTCACAGGTTAAAGACAAAGAGAGAATCTTAAAAGCTGCAAGAGAAAAGCAGTTAATTACCTACAAGGAAGTGCCCATATGACTGTCAGCTGCTTTCTCAACATTAACTTTGCAGGCCAGAAGGGAATGGCAAGACATATTCAAGGTGATGAAAAGCAAGGATCTACAACTAAGATTACTCTACCCAGAAAAACTATCATTTAGAATTGAGGGTCAGATAAAGAGCTTCCCACAAAGAAAAGCTAAAGGAGTTTATCACCACCAAACCAGTTTTACATGAAATGTTAGAGAGTCTTCTTTAATAATAAGAAGAAATAAAAGATCAAAAATATGAACAATAAAATATGAACAATGAATACATATCTATCAACAATTAAATCTAAACATCAAAATAAATGAACAAGGAATCTAATGAACAAAATAAACTGATGAATAAAATAGAACCAGAGGCATGGAAACATGGAACAGACTGAAGAATCTCAGAGGGAAGGGGGAGGGAGGCTGGGAAGAGATTAACCAAAGAACTTAAGTGCATATATACATAACTCATTGACACAGATAATAGGGTGGTGAAGGTCATGGGTGGGACTGGATCTAGGTGGAGAGGAGCAATTGGGGGTGGGGGGGGGCGGGTGGAGAAGGGAAGAACATCTGTAATACTCTCAACAATATATATTTTCCAATTATACACAGTGGATCCCAAATTATAGTCCAGAGATGAGCTGTATCAGAGTCACCTGGAAAGCTTACACACACACACACACACACACACACACACATACCACTACCATCTTCAGCAATTTGACACAGTTGGTCCAGGGTAGAGTACATACTGTTTTTGGTAGATGATTCTACTTCACATTCAGCTTTGAGAATCACTAAGCTAATTTTTAATGTTTAGTAATCTGTAGGGTAAGTTTGGAAATAAAGAAAGTTACCGTTTATTGGGAATGTATGATGCTTAAAGCACTGGGAGGAGCCTTTATAACATACATTGTGTCCTTTCATCCTTCATATACCCAATGAGCTTACAAATGGAACATCGGGGTAACAGCATTGTCAACATCATCCAGCTTACACAGAAGAGGTGGGGTTCCTATTCAAATCTTGACATGTCTTTTTTGCCTGTGCCACTATGCATGGCAGGGGGGCCTGAGGGCAAAGGTCAGGCATCTGAAGGCATTATTCCTAGGCCGGCAGAGCAGCCCAGAAACCAAGTGAAGCAGGTAGATGTTTTCCTCTGACTCCCAGAACCAATCACAGTGACTGGTCCTCTGAAGGTAGTTGTGCAAAGTTCCTTAGTGACGGTGAAGTCAGGAGTCCCTGACTCGTGAAGAGATGAAGAGAGAGGAGTGCGTTTTCTGGGAGATGTGAGCTCTTAGAGTAAGAGACAGCACTTCTCATAACATCACATCTGAGCTCCTTCGATGGCTCAGCTCCCCTCTGTGATGGTGAAGCTTCTCACTGATTGTCGCCTGGAAAAGTACAGCGCAGTCATGCACGAAGAACAAATTACGAGGCAGTAAGCTGGACCCTTTTGCAAGGAGAAAACTTTGACCTGTCAGCTGAGCTCCCAGTGCCCTTCCATGTATACAGACACCAGTGACACCAGAGGCTTAGCAAATGGCACGGTGTGAGGTCGGGATACTTCCAGAATGGAAAAGAATGATTTCAAAATCTCCAAAGAGTTCATCATCCCTGCAATGGGGGCTTTCTGCACTATTGTGTATGCTACTAGCATAGCTGTTTCAGTATTGTAATCATTTCATAATGTGCTTCCAGCTGCTTGCTACCTCAACTGGCTGTTTCTTCAAAACAAATCCTTGGTAAATGTGGTATTTTGTCTCACAGTCCTCATTTCTTCCTGCTGACTGCTCATGTGAAGAGGCCATGAGAACCTGTTTCCTTCCCTCTCATATCCCCATGCTACACAAAGGATGAAGACACACTAAGTGCACGAGATGAAGACACACTAAGTGCATGAGAGAGACAGGCCACAGGGATGTCCTCGGTAATGCAACTGCAGAGGCATTCCCATGGTGTTGGAGACCCAGTGAGCAGGGTTGACCATCGGCCCTTCTGCTGTTGAAATGGAGGTACTATTTCTGATTCCGCCTCTGAGGGTAGTGACCCGGAAGCCTGTGCCTCTCTCCAGTAGTGAGTGAGGATGATTTACTGGTGCTATTGCACTTCCCAGGGGAACAGTTCTCATGGCTCGGCTGGCTGTCAAGATTTATCTTGCAGACATCTTCTCTTTAGAATCACCGAGCTGAGTCAACCACTGGAAACTCAACTGATTTTTCTGCCATGCAAATCATAAAACGGCAGCTCCGAGGCATTCTATAGATGATCTTGACCTGTGGTTTTCACTTGGGGCTTCAGGGAGACCTCCTGGGGTCAGCAGAAGGATTTCAGGAGCTAGTGCAGAGTGAGGGGTCAGACTGGAGATAGGACTTCTGGCTTTTTTTAAAATATATTTTTATTGATTTCAGAGAGGAAGGAAGAGGGAGAGATAGAAACATCTATGATGAGAGATAATCATAGATCGGCTGCCTCCTGCAAGTCCCCCCTGGGGATTGAGCCCACAACCCGGACATGTGCCCTTGACCAGAATCGAACCTGGGACCTTTCAGTTTGCAGGCCATTGCTCTATCCACTGAGCCAAACGGGATAGGGCAGGACTCCTGGCTTTTTATTGTGCGTCAAACAGAACTTTCCTGTGGCTTTTATATTTAGGTTCCTTCTAAGATTTTTGTGACATTTATTTTTGTTTCTTTTTTTGACTTGGGCAGTGTACATTATCTTTTCCCAATGGCAGCCCACTTTCCTTTTGAGGAGTTACCTCTCCCTCACTATGTGTAGTCTTGGTAGGACTACAGGTGCCTATTCTGCAATGGAAAATAAAAGAGGTCCCTGGGCTCCTTCTCCCTGGTCTGGTTTCTGGTCTGATGCAACAGGAAAAGCCACCTTCCCTGAGCACGGCCAAGCATCCTGGAACGCAGTCGCGAACAGGAATGCAGACACAAGTGAGCTGACTGGGGTTCCTCCTTATTCCCCGTGCGCGGTTCCAGCTCTATTTCCGCAGGTGCTGCTGCCACCCTCCTGGCAGTGCCCTGGTTCTTTATCATTTTTTGAACCTCGTTCTTCAGCTTTCAAATCAATTTCATGGCAGCTGATGTCCTCCAATTAATTTTTTCTTACAACAAAAGCATGCTAACTTATACAAAACTTTTCTTATAGGGGGATACATTGAGCCAAGACAGAATGTACCTTGCTCAGAGGTCTCCTGCACTAAGTGCCATTTCTCCTGCACAGGCGAGAAACTCAAATGCCTTCTGTGGCCAGTTAGGCGACAAAATGAGTTCTTAATCCCATTTTTTCTTAAATTACATGAGTTCCCCATCTTTTAGTTCACTGCTTTTGATTGGAAAAGGCACAGAAAAATATTTCTTTACTGTAAAAAAATAATAGTGTGAAGACAATAATAATTAGCAACCAACACTTCGATTTAAAATTAGGTATACTATAGTTAGTAGTGGTGATTTTGGAAAAATAGGAATACTCTATCTAAAAATAATTGCCCACTATTCAACTCTATCTCATTATTGCCTGGAATAATTTGGTCCCCACATTGCCAAAATACCTATGTTTTACAAGATAATTTGGCAATCTGAATTTGAAATGTAAAACGTTCTGATCTTTTTAGTGGTGGCTCAATTTACATACAATTACTACGAATACAAAGCAACATGCCTCTGGGTTGGATTTAGCCCCGTGGACCCTTGGCTTGTAACTTCTGTCTTTTTTTCAGGTTCATTTCTCCCTTTTCCTCAAAATTTGTGCTCCATACCTGCTATGTGATTGTGTGAATGACTCCTTTCTATCCTGAAAAACTTCTGGAAACCAGTTTCATTTGAGTCCTTCTATGCTCCCCAATAGAAAGAAAAAGGCAGCTTGATTCATTTTCAACTTGGCTGTCCTTATATTCTTAGTAAGAGTTCAGGGTGAAGAAACAGGTTTAATTAGGGGATTTATTAACTAGAGTGTTTAGTTTTCCTGTAGGGATGAAATGGGTGTCTGTGGAGCAATTCTGCCGCATAGATATTATCTAGGAAGGTCAGACATGAAGAAATGTTGATTTCAGGTGTTTAGGATGGTCACCCGGCAGCACTGTGGGGAGGTCACCACAATGTGTTCCCAAGTCTGTGACCTAATGAAAGAACACATATGACCATGTTTTGAAAATGGTACAATATACATTGGTACAATAGACCATTGAACCGAAAAAGGGGGCGTGGCTTCTAATGAGTAAAGATGAAAATGGAAAACCATATCTTAAGGAATGTGAAACATGCTCAGGCACCTCCCACAGTAGGAGTTGGGACAGCCTGTGGGACAAACTTGGCTCACTGCTGGTTCTTGTAAATAAAGTTTTATTGGAGCAAAGCCATGAGCATTTGTTTACATGTTGTCTATGACTGTTTTTGTCCTACAATGGGAGCTGAGTAGTTGCAACAGAGATGGTATGGTTTGTAAAGTCTAAAATCTTTACTATCCCGCCCTTTAGAAAAGAAGTTGCCAAACCCTGGTCAGGACTACTGCTGGTGGGAATGTTGACTGGTGCAGCCATTATGGAAAACAGTTTGGAGTTTCCTCAAAAAATTAAAAATGGAACTGCCATTTGACCCAGTGATCCCACTTCTAGGAATATATCCTAAGAATCCCAAAACACCAATCAGAAAAAAATTAGGTACCCCTACATTCATAGCAGCACAATTCACAATAGCTAAGATCTGGAAACAGCCCAAATGCCCATCAGTAGATGACTGGGTAAAAAAGCTGTGGTACATTTACACCATGGAATACTATGCAGCTGTAAAAAAGAAGGATTTCTTACCCTTCAAGACAGCCTGGAGGGACCTGGAGAGTATTATGCTAAGTGAAATAAGCCAGTCAGAGAAAGACAAGTATCACATGATCCCACTCATATGTGAAATCTAATGAACAAAATAAACTGATAAACAAAATAGATCTAGAGATATAGGAACATGGAACAGAGTGATCAATCTCAGAGGGAAGGGAGGGCAGGAAGAGATTAACCAAAGAACTTGTATGTATATATGCATAACTCATGGACAAAGGCAATAGTGCAGTGAAGGCTTGGGAGGGGGAGGGTACTGTGAGGAGGAGATCAATGAGAGAAGAAAGGGGACATCTGCAATACCTTCAACAATAAAGATTAAAAATACTTAAATGTTAGACTCGAACCATAAAATTGTAGAAGAAAACATAGGCAGTAAAATATTGGACATTTCTCTTACCAATATTTTTTCTGATATATCTCCTCAGGCAAGAAAAACAAATGGAAACATAAATAAATGGGACTAAAAGGTTTTGCACAGAAAAGAAATCCACCAACAAAATAAAAGACAATCCACTGAATAAGAGAACATATTTGCCAATGATACATCTGAAAATATGTTAATATTCAAAATATAAAAAGAACTTAAACAACACCAAAAATATCAAACAATCCAATTAAAAATGGGTAGAGAACCTGAACGAACACTTCTCCAAAGTGGACGTACAGATAGTTAATAGACATATGAAAAGATGCTCAAAGTTACTAACCATCAGAGAGATGCAAATTAAAACTACAATGAGATATCACCTCACACCTGTCAAAATGGGTATCATCAATAAATGAACAAACAAGTGTTGGCAAGGATGTGGAGAAAAGGGAATCGTCATACCCTGTTGGTGGGAATGCAGGCTGGTGCAGCCACTGTGCAAAACAGTATGGAGTCTCCTCATATAATAAAAAATGGGACTGCTTTATGACCCAGCAATTCCGCTTCTGGGAACATATTCAAAGAAAACTGAAACACTCATTCAAAAGAATATATGCACCCCTATGTTCATTGCAGCATTATTTATAGAAGCCAAGATTGGAAGCAGCCCAAGTGCCCGTCAGTAGATGAGTGAATAAAAAAGCAGTGGTACATTGACAAATGGAATACTACTTGGCCATAAAAATGAAGGAAATCTTGCCTTTTGTTACAGCATGGATGGACCTGGAGAGTATTTTGCTAAGTGAAGTAAGCCGGTCAGAGAAAGATAAGTACTATATGACTTCACTTATATGTGCAATCTAATGAACAAAACAAACTAGAAATAGAAACAGACTCACAGATATGGAGACTGGCAGCTGTCGGAGGGGAGGGAGGTTGGGGGGCTGGGTGAAAAAGGTGACGGGGTTAATAATAAACAACACCCGATAGTATGGTGATTACCAGAGGGGAAGATGTGTGGTCTAAAAAATAAATAAATAAATACATAAATCATGCGTTTGATTGTTGGTTTTTATAATTGTTTCTTCTGTTTTCAATTCCTCCCTTCATCTTAGGTTGTACCTACTTTTCTCTTATTTTTCCCGTTTCTTAAGGAGGGGATTTGAGAATAGTTTTGAGACTTTTCTTCATTTTTAACATGCACATTTAATTCTATAAATTTTCCTATAAACATTGCTTTAACTGCAACCTGTAATTTTTAAAAAATTGATTTTAGAAAGAGGAAGGGAGCGCGAGAGAGAAACATGGATGTGAGAGAAACATTGATTGGCTGCCTCCTATACACTCCTGACTTGGGATCAAACCCAGACCTGGGATCGAACCCTAAAATCTGGGTATGTAACCTGACCAAGGACTTAGCCCACCACCCTTCGGTGCATGGGACGGCACCCCAACCAACTGAGCCATACCAGCCAGGGCTGTAACATGCAATTTTTGATCTTTGTATTTTTATGTTGTGTAATTCTTAATATTTTCTAATTTCCCTTGAAATGTCTTTTTTGACACGTTGGTTATTTTTAGTGGTATATTGTTTAATTTCCAAGGATTTTGGAGATCTTTCCTTTATATTACTGTAATTGATTTATAGGTTAATTCTATTGTGAGGGCAGAACATACTTTGCATTTTATTAATGCTGTCGAATTTGTTCAGGTGTGCTTTATGAATTCAGATATGGTCTGTCTGGGAGAATGATCCACAGGCACTTGAAGAGAATGTATATTCAGCTGTTGTTGGGTGGAGTGTTTAATAAATGTCAATTAGACACAGTTCTTTGATGCTGATGTTCAGTTCTTCTATGCCCTGGCTAGTTTTTTTATCTGCTGGTTCTATCAATTACCTCAGGGAGTGGATTTGTCTATTTCTGGATTTGTGGATTTGTCTGCTTCTCCTTTCAGTTCTGTGAGCTTTTGCATCGTGCATTTTACAACTCTCTTATATGTGCATATATATATAGGATTGCTATGCTGTTTGCTAAACTGACTCTTTTATCTTTATATATTATCATTTATAATCCTGGCAATTTTCTTTGTTTATTTAGACAGCATAAAGTTGGATCAGATGTTTAAACTATTATGATAATCTTTGCCTTTTAATCAATGTGTTTAATGCATTTATATTTAAAGAAAATATTGGCATGTTTGGATTTTAGTCTGCCATTTAATTATGTTTTCTGTTTGTTCCCTTTTTTATTCATTAGATCCACTTTCCTGCTGTATTTTGTGTTATTTGAATTTTTGTATTACGTTAATTCATTTACTCTTCTTTGCTCTCTCTTGGTATCCTTTCAAATGGAATAGAGCAAACTTACCATACTTTGGGTCCCATTATTCTTTTTCCTTCATCTTGTAGTTGTCTTATATACCATATCCACATTCATTGAAAATGCATCAGACAATATTATAACTTTTAGTTTTAGTAATCAAGTACATTACAAAGAATTTAAGGAAAGGATAGTCTATTATGTTTATTCAGATATTTGCTATTTCTGTTGCTCTTTATTTCCTTCAAATAGCACCACACTAATTCAAGGGTAGAACAAGTACCTTATAATAACAACATATTTCTGATGCCTCCCTCCCGTGCCTTGTATTATTGCTGTCATTCATTTCAGTTACATACAAGAATACAGAGAGATACAAGCCATTGGTCCTATTTTCATTTTAAACAAACTGTTATATGTTAGGTCAATTAAAAATAAGAAAAATAAATGACTTTATTTTACCTTCATTTATTTGTTATTTCATGCTCTTTCTGTCTTTATGTAGATGCAGGTTTTTGACCTATATCGTTTTCCTTCTCCCTGAAGAATTTTTAACATTTCTTGCAAGGCAAGGCAACAAGTCCTCTCAACCTTTATTTGTCTGAGAAAATCTTTATTTCTCCTTAACCTTTATACAGAATTCTAGGTATTTTTCCCCTCAAAACTAAATATTTCACTCTACTGTCTTCTCACTTGCATGGTTTCTGAGAAGTCAGATAGAATTCTTGTCTTTGCTTCTCTCTATATAAGGTTTTTCCCTCTGGCATCCTTCAGGTTAATTTTTTATCTTGTTTTCCTATAGTTTGAAAAATAGTATGCCTAGGTATAGGGTTTTTGTTTTTATTTTATTTTTACTTTTTTGCATTTATCCTGGTTGGTGTTTTCTGAGCAGTCTGGATCTGTGGTTTTGGCGTCTGACATTAATTTGGGAAATTCCAAGTCATTATTGCTTCTGTTCTTGTCTCTTTTTCTTCTCCTTCTGGTTTTCCCATTATGCATACGTTACACATTTTGAAGTTGTACCTCAGTTCTTGGATGTTCTTTTCAGGCTTTGTTTTGGGGTTTTTTTTTCGCTTTGCCTTTTAGCTTTGTAAGTTCTTATTGTTATATTCTCAAGCTTACAGATTCTTTCCTCAGCCAGGTCCCATCTTATAGGGAACCCATTGTGAAGGCATTCTTCATTTTTGTAGTGTTTTTGATCTCTAGAATTTCTTTTTAATTCTTTCTTAGAATTTTCATCTTTCTGCATAAATTATCCATCTGACTTGCATGTTGGCTACTTTTTCCATGAGACCCTCTAACATATTAATCAGAGTGTTTTTAAATTCCTGGTGTGATAATTCCAACATTCCTGCCATAATTGGCTATGGTTCTGATACTTGTTCAGTCTCTTCGAACTGCATTTTTTGCCTTTTAGTTTACCTTGTAATTTTTTCCTGAGAGGTGGACTTGATATTCTGGTTGAAATAGGCCATTAGCAACTTAGTGGCAAGGTGTGGGGGGAGGGGAAGCGTTCTCTTGTGTTATGTTTAGATTTAGTTGTTGGGTAAGCCTGTGAACCTAGAGTGAACTTCACTGTCGCTTCTCAGTCTCCATGCGCCCCTCTCCCCCACCAAGCCCCAACCGTGTGCCCCGGATGAGAAAGGGTGACTGGAGGGGGCTGTGGTTTTGTATTTCTCTTCCCGCATGTGGAAGGCTAGACGGGCAAGCAGTGGGTCTTTAATAGCACCCAGCAGGTTAAGGCTCTGATAAAATAGTTTCACTCTACTTCTTTGCAGCATTTCATACTGTTTTCCCCCTCCCTGTGCTGGAAGCATGACATTTCTCATGTACTCACTGTAGGAACAAGATAGAGCTGCTGGAGGTAAAACTCCCAATGGGGTGGGTGCTCCCCTATGACTGGGTTCCTTGGAGTTTTCATCTCCCAGACTTGTCCATATTGAGCCTCCAGCAATTTGTCATTTACAGGTTAGGTTTTCCTATTTTGGTACTGGTTTCCATGGAGATTTTTGTCCTGGTAAGCTGAAGTTTTCTGTATTTTCCTGTCTATCTCTTTAATTTCGGGGGCAGCAATTTGCTCTATGGTCTTACTTCTGAAGAGTATTGATTTTTTAGTTCATTTGGCTTTCTAGTTGTTGTTAGGATAGAGTGGTGACTTTCACACTCCTTATAACTAGACCTGAAAACCGCTTTTTTTCTTTATGATATACTATGTTTTCTTCTGGTGTCATTTCCTTTCCTCTTGGATTTTTTTTTATTTTTAGAGAGAGGAAAAAAGAGGATGCAGAGATAGAAACATCCATGAGAGGAACATCATCAATCGGCTGCCTCCTGCACGACCCCTACTAGGGTTTGAGCCAGGCATGTGCCCTGAATCTGGAATCACACCTGGCAATTTCTTGGTTCCTGGGTGGATACTCAACGGCTGAACCACACTGGCTGGGCTAATTACCTTTTTTTTAAAGGGCAGATCTACTGAAAACGGATTCTCTCTCATTCATTCTCTCTCTCTCTCTCTCTCTCTCTCTCTAAATCTAAGGATATTTTTATTTACTCTTATAATACCTGAATGAAATTTTCTCCGGATATAGAATCCTAGGTTGAGAGTTCTTTTCTTTCAGCAACTTAAAATATTATTTTACTTTTTTAATGCTTTTTATTGTTTCTGATGGGAAATCTACAGTTATTTGAATCATTGTTTACCTAAATGGTGGCTTAGATTTTATATTTCTCTGGCTACTTTCAAGAATTTTCCTTTTGTCTTTTGTTTTTATCAGTTTGCTTACAATGTGTCTCAGCATGGATTTTGAGGGGATTTATCCTGTTTATGATTTACTGAACTTCTAGAATCAATAGTATTATATATTTTGCCAAATTTGGGAAGTTTAAGCTATTATTCTTCATATAATTTTTTCTGTAATGCATTATTTTCCCTCCATTTCTGGGACCCTGATGACACAAATGTTAGACATGTTAGTATTGTCCTATAGTTCCCCGAGTCTCTGTTCATTTTGAAATTCCATTCCCTCTCTGTTGTTCAGATTAGATAATTTCTATTGACCTATCTTCAACTTCATTGACTTTTCACTGTCATTCCCATTCTGCTATCAGTTCCATCCAATGGGTTTTAAATTTTTATATGTTTTATTTCTCAGTTATAAAATTTCTGTTTTGTTCTTTTGTATAGCTTCTATTGTTTTGATCATGTTTTCTATCTTTTCATTTATTTCAAGAGTATGTATCCTTCCTTCTTGAAGTATTTTTTAAATTTTACTTTACATTCAATATTATTTTGTAGTACTCAGGTGTAAAGAATAGTGGTTAGACAATTGTATATTTTACAAAACATTTCCCCTGATATTTCCAATATCCAACTGACACCAGACATAGTTACTACAATATCATTGACTATGTTTTTATAACAGCTGCTTTAAAGTCTTTATCAGATAATTCCAACATCTGTGTTATCTCAGCAGTTGCTATTACTTTTTGCCACCTGAACCTATATTTTTTTTTGAACCTATATTTTCCTGGCTCTTTATATGTCAAGTAACTTTGCATTGCATCTTAATCATTTTGGATATTATTCTCTGAGACGCTGGGTTTATGCAGATGCTGTGGAGGATATTAATATGTTTATTTCAGTAGGCAATCAACCAGATACACTCAGGCTGATGTTCAGACCAGCCTTCCGTGGACTGCGGATTCAATGTTGGTTCATGTTCAAAGCCTCTGCAGTGCTATGTGGATCTGTAAAATGTGTGCTCCACCATAGGAGCAGGTTGGGACCTAGATGGTACTGTATCCCTTATTCCAGTTCTCACAGCCATTGGGTACTTTTAGGATAAGATTCACACATGCATTAGTTGGTGAGCTTGAGAATTTATAAATGACACTGCCAAATCTAGGTTTCTTTCCTGAGTTCCTTCCTCACTGTGATTACCCTAGTGCAGTGGTCGGCAAACTGTGGCTCGCGAGCCACATGCGGCTCTTTGGCCCCTTGAGTGTGGCCACGAAGTTTCAATTGCACTGTACGTGCACGCCTGCACGTGGTATTTTGTGGAAGAGCCACACTCAAGGGGCCGCAGTTTGCCGACCACTGCCCTACTGCTTTCAGATTTCTCAAGGTTCTTCTTTTGCATGGCCAGCAAGCTGGGGCTTGATTAACTTATTCTGCCATGCAAGCCCTGTGCCTGTGTCTGCTAAGCCAAAGAGTGGAAGAACAAAGAGAGGAAAAAGAGCTCAATCCTCTTGGAACCACAACCCCTTTGGTCAGGAAGGAAGGCTCTCCTGCATCAGAGTATTAGGTTTCTGTGGGTCCATCCCCTCTTCCACTACTGCTGCTGCCACTGCAGACAAAGGATGGTTACCTGGAGGCTGGAGTGTGAGAGAGTAAGAGCATAAGCTGTAAGTGAAAACTCTTAGAACATCAGGAGCCTCCCCAGTCTCCCTAAATGTCAGGCTCCTTCATTCCTGTTCCTTAGTACAGAGCAAGGGGGCTTCGCCTGGAGCTCTCTCTGCGGTGATCCCCACTGGTTGCAGGTTTTCTTGCTTTCATGTTGGAAGATACCAGAAGGAAAAAATGGAAAACGCATCCCTAGTTTAATGCTGCTTCACATGCTGGCCTTCTTTCTCCATTTTTCTGCTATTTACTTTCCCAACTTCCTGAATAGCTACACATGCATTCTTTCCAGGTTTTATAGCTGCACTCAGGGAGAAAGTCAGTGTGGGAGATGCTTGCTTCATCTTACATTAAACAAAAACCATCCCTAGATTTTACCACTAGCAAGCCCTTTCTTTCCACCAACTGCAACTCTAAGTCCAAAACAAATTGGCACTCATTTTACCTGTAATATTCCTATTAGATGCAATCGATTGGCCAAAGGTTAAGTTGAAGAATAAGATGACTTCAAGGGATAAAGAGGAAAGTTTCCCCACTTCTCATACTGAGCTGTTACACAGAGGGTGTAGGAGCACTGCTGTTTATTCCCCACATATAAGATAGCTTATTCGGGGATTAATGCATTTCCCTGATGTTTGTAGTCAGGATACATTATTTAGAATGGTTCTAATGTTCCTCTTAACTATAGTTTATCTACATACAGTTGTTCTTGATTTGATGCCTTTGTTGGGAGAAGTGGAGGGTTATTGCACTCGGCTTCCATTTAAGACACAACCCTTTTAGGAATAACCCTGGTTCTTGTTGTACCTATCCCTTTCTCTTCTGTTTTCCAGTTTCACTTTCTCAGATACCCAGTGCATTCAACCTCTTCTTTATTTTACAGACAGAAAATTTCAGACCAAACATTTATTGGGTTCTCACAGAAAACTGTTCACAAAGCCAAGTTCTGTCTCATTATTTTATCTGGAGAGGAGCTGTGGCAGATGTTGAAAGTTTTGACAAGCATGCAGTATGAGAAAAATTTATTAAAGACAGGACCTCTCCACGAGAATGACTGCACAAAGGTAAATTTGTAGAGATGATTTCCTCAGTGAAATATATTGAACGAATTTTATAGACTCGTCTATGTCTTCATGGTTATTTATTCCTCAATCCACTGCAATCTGGTAGCTTCCCTCTTTATTGCACTAAAATTGTTTTTCCTAGGGCCACCAATAACCAGTTTTGACCGCATCCAGTTGACATTCCCTAGTCCTTATCTTTTTTAAATAATGTATTTTTATTGATTTCAGAGAGGAAGGGAGAGGGATAAAGAGAGAGAAACATCAATGATGAGAGAGAATCATTGATCAGTTGCCTCCTGCATGCTCCCTACTGGGGACTGAACCTGCAAAGTGAGCATGTGCCCAGACTGGGAGTAGAAGCATGATCTCCTGGTTCATGGGTTGATGCTTAACCGTTGTGTGAACCCTGGCAGGACCCTAGTCCATATCTTAACTGACCTTTTAAAAATACTTACCACTGTTATTCACTTCTTGAAAGTCTTCCTCTAACTTCTGAGATAGTACACAACCCTGGTTTTATTTTGACTTTTTCTTTTTAGTGTTTCCAATAACACTCTTCCTCCACCCAATCCTTCCATAGTTTTGTTCCACAGGATTCTATTATCAGCAAAATTATTTTCTTTTTCTTATCCTGTTTTGTACATTGACTTCTGAAAACTTCATTTACCCTGATACCATTGATTATCCCATTATACTGATGACTTCCAAATCTCTATCTCCATCCCAATCTATAATTGATACCTCCACTGGATATGCCCTAGGCTCCTTAGATATGATACTTCTAAAATAATTCACTTGATCACCTGCCTCCTTCACCATGCCCTGCTCTCCCTGCTAACCTGTTTCAGTAGCTGTACCACCAACTACCCAATACCTAAGTGGGCAACATCGGAGTTATTCTCTGGAGGATTGAATTTACCTGCCGCTTGTCTCAAATTCCTTCAACATGTTTACACAAAGCTTCCACAAGGATGAAACTTGCAAATATGAGGCAAAATTCTTCATTGTCTCCTTATTTTCATCAATATAACATCCCAAATTCATTCTACTCGTGCATCGATTCAAAGTGGGGATGGAGAGGAGTTGGTGCTGTAACTGGCAGAGACTGGTGCAGAACAAGCCCAAAGAACCAAGAGCCAAGAATTTCCACCCAAAGGAGATTTAATTTTATGAAAAGCCAAGTCAAACTTGATAATGAAGCAAACATTTAACCTGGTTGTTTCTGGCATTGCCTTTGGCTTATATTCAGTCCCAATGATTTCATGTGTATATATATATACGTGTTCACATGCGCACGTGGGTGCATGTGAGTGTGTTATAAGCCTTTCAAATTGGGTGCAAGCAAGACTATTTGAAGCAAGCTCTATCTGTATCTCCGAGCTTACCTCCTGATACTCCCACTCTGTCTCTTCAACCAATGCATCTATATTCCAGACATGCCAGACTGTTTGCATTTCCCCAAGCAGGCGATGCTTTCCAGTTCCTGCTCGCACCACTTCTCACATGCCATGTGCTCTGCGGGAATGCATCTCCTGCTCCCCTCCTTCACTGGGTTAACTGGACATGTTATTCTTTGCCTATATTTATACTCTCTGGACACCATTTCCAGAAACCTCTACACTTGCCTCATCTAGCTGCACACTGGGCATACTTCTCGTTTTATTTGAAACTGTGTCAGTTGGAATTGCACTTTTTAGGAACTTAATGTGGCTTCATTTAGACATGAAACTGTATCACTGGCTTTTGTCTCTTCCATTATCTTCATCTTTTCTGTACAGAGAAACACCATACACATTTTGGTGATCTGGATGGAAGAAACAGAAACTGCCGAAAGGAACCATCAAAGTGGTGATTGCCAAGAAGAATCATAATGCCTTATGTGGACCTAGCATGTAAGTTTATAAATTTTTCCTCTTACAGTTTTTGCATTTAATCCCGATGGCAGCCCCTGAGGAGGGCCTATCACCATTCCACAGATGATGAAGTAAGTGGTAGTCGCCGGGACAAGTGCCTCACTGAGGTGCCTGTCTGGTTTCAGACTCTGACCTGGACGTATGGCTCTCAGTGTTTCTGAAGTGTCAAAGGGCCAGTCATGGACAGAGTCTCCCCATGATCTGAAGCAGCATCCAGCGCTGGCACAGGGGCCTCATTATAATGCCTGAGGCAATTTCTCTGCTTCTGGCCTATTTCCTTCACATCCTTCTGGAGTCCCCTTTCTGGGATGAGGTGAGATGCAAGGGAAATCACCTGAAAGGAGTTAATTACCTTTGCTTCTAATTACCTTCTCTTTTCAAGGGCAATGGGTTAATTATTGGGATGCTAACCACACGCCAGATTCCCTGGGTGAAAGGCACTTTCCCTTTAACACGGTCACACTGTGTTAATGATACTCCTCACTCCCAGAACTCTGCTAAAATAATTGTCTCTGAGCAGGTTGCTCTACAGAAATATCCATGGAGCGTAGAGCATTAAACCCCTAAAGTTGCATATTAAAGAATTTTTTCAAACTATAAAATTACTTAGGAAGAAAAAATATATTAATTAAAAATCTATCCTTAGCCAGTCCAGAAGTACAGTTAAAATGCCACAGAAGTAGCAATTTAAAGACTTAGAAAATACACTTCTCTATGTGCCTCTAGTACCACATAAAACTGTTCATATTTACTCTGCAGGGTGGGCCAGTGCTTTTTAAAGTTTGGTTTCTTAACAGCAGTAAAGGGAGGTCTAATCAGCCCCAAACTGGCTTCAGGTGAACATGCACAGGCTGCCGTTCGCCCGTGTGCTGCCCAGCCACTCAGGACCCTGAACAGACGAGGCTTTGTGGCCCCCATGCGCAGTCTGAGGTTAAGATGCCAGGTTCTCAGCTCCACTTCAAATCAAGTGCCAACTATTGCTACTGAGAACCCCTAGGCGACTTCGCCTTCAGGTGCATTTAGACAAGAGGTTCTCACCCTCCATCACGAGAATACCCTGGAGGGCTTACTCAATCCAGATTCCTGGGCCACCACTCCCAGAGTTTCCAGTTCACTGGGCCAGGAGAAGCCCAGGGGAAGCATGGAGCCTGTTGGAAATTGCATTTCTAAAAAGTTCCAGGTGTCCCTGATGGTGTTGGTCCTACACAACACCTTCACAGCCACTGATTCAGGTCAATGAAGAGAGTTGGTGCCAAGGATGCTGCGGTTCTCTTTACCCCGGGCGGTTCCAGCCTTTGTCTGGAGTCTCCTATCTTCAGGCAGCTACATTCCAACTTTATTTCACCCCCAACTTCTGCCTTTTTTTTCTTCACGGACTTACCATATTGACTATATAATTATCAGTATTCAATTAGGGTGGTTTGGGCTGTAAACAACAAACACTAATTGGTTAAAGAAGTTATTAAGAAGATCTGTGGCTAATAAACACAATTTGCTGGCCCAGAAAGGTGAGGTTCAAGTGTTGGGTGGCATTCGGTGATGCTGGACCAGTGGCCTGGTGAAATTTAGGACCTTCATGCTGCACTTCTATTTGTCTACTCTGCTAACCACAGTTTGAGCTGCATCTAAGACTGGGTCCCTTCATGGCTTTAGGGTGGTTGCCAGCCACAGTCAAGTTCACGAGTTGCTTGTTTATCCTTTGGGAGAAAGTGACTCCCTGGGATCCCTTCAGAGCAAAAGGAAGTCTCCCAAAAGCCTCTGGCAGGTGTCTCCTTAGGCCTCCTTGTCCAGAGCTAAGTCACGTGTTCATTCCGGAACATTCTCTGGCAAGGGGCAGGGTTTACCTTTAGCTCAGACACCCCTGGAGTTGAGGGTGGCTCCAGATTCTCCTGAGACCCAGGTTTTCTTGGGATGGAAGAGGGAGAAGGGGTGTCAGGTAGCAATCCATAGTGACCACCATCCTTTCTAAGCAGTTGTGAGAAAAGATAGTTTCAGAAAACTAGAAAACCAGTGGGGAAATGTTTTAATTTTTTTTACCACATGAGGTTTTTCCAAGGTAAGATTTCACTCACTGGATACTGACTCAGTGTGCTCACCATCCAGGCTGAGAAGGGTACTCTTCTCACCTTTATGTGATGGCTGGCATAGTGAGTGCCCACCCTTCACCATCTCCATCCTGTGGTCCTTCTGATGCCACAGCCCACCCCCTGAGACTCCTTCACAGCCTCTCTCTCATCTGTGAGCTCATCTCTGCCTTTAGTCTTCCTACTCTGAATTTTCCAACCCCCGCCTCCCAAGCCTTCACCCTGCCATGTCCTGCCCTTCAGCTCCATCCCTCTGAAACTACCACCCCTGATGATCTCATCAACTAGGTCAGTTTTCCTACAGCTTCTCCAGTCGCTTGGTAACCCTCTCATCCCAGGCTCCAGGCTTCCCCTGGGCTCCACTGCTTTATCCTCCAAGTAGCTTCACTGATCTGCATAATATCCTCTCATTTCTTTCCCAAGATCACACACCCTACTGGCCCAATGTTTCCCTTCTTTCTTTCCAGGCTGTTGTCTCTCATGAGGTCCCACTCTCCTCTCTTAGCTGCTTTTCTAAACCCTGGAGATGATGAATGTCAGACCCACTTCACTTTCCATATTCTGGCCATTCCTGGCTTTTTTTCCCAGAGGGAATGCTTTTCTCTGGGGATCATGGACCTTTCTGCTTTTTGCACTTTTTTTCCTGCCTTAACCACTAGTTTCTGTTTAAAAACAAACAAACATCTTTATGTATGTAAAACCGCCACCAAGGCAATTTAAACTAAGAAAAAGCTTAAATAGCTAGTAGTACAGGTGGAAGGGGGCTTGGAATTGTGAAGGGCGTGCAAAGACAACCAAAGCTGGGTGTTGTGCCATGATATTAGTTTAGTAAGTATCCAGAGAAGCCATTATAGAAAGATGGTAAATTACTAGCTGGATGACAAGACTGTTGGGAAGCTTCTCAGCCTGTTAAAGGCTATGTCAACCTCAAAGAAGGCACTTAATACTGTATCTAAAAGACTCATTTTAAGTTCTGTTCTCAGTGGTGTGAAATGTTTAACAGCTGGCTCTCAATAAAACACAACCAAACAGCCAACCAAAGCCCTTGTGCGAAGCATCTGCTGGTTTCCACAGTGTAAATACTACAATGATGTCTAATGCTGAACCAATACCTCGCCCCCACTAAACATGGGTGTGGGAAAATGTTTACACCCAACTTCCACAGACCAGTGCAAGCAAGTTCCAACACTCCCTGACAGTCCCCGTCACTATTTAACTCCCAGGAGCCTCCCAGAGTTCGCATGATCTGGGAACAGTACTGGGTAGAGATAAGACCGAGAATTTGGGGCTAAAATGTGTAGGACTTTGAATACCAAGTTAAAGATTGGGGTTTGAGTCTCGCTTCAGTTATTTGGGTAATGTCTTCACAATTTTTTCAGTGCCTTCAAATTCTCTGTAACATTATTTATTAGTATTTTTTAAGTGGATCTACTTTTTAATAAAGAAATTTTAATAGCTTTGTTAAAATACAATTTATATGACAAATAATTTACCCACTTAAACAGCACTATTCAATAGCTTTTAGTATATTTAGAGTTATGCAACCATCATCACAAGCAATTTTTAAAAACCTCCATCACTTAAAAAGAAGCTCCATACCCATTAGCAGTCACTACCCATTTTCCACCAACCTCCATAACCTAGGACAGTGGTCGGCAAACTCATTAGTCAACAGAGCCAAATATCAACAGTACAACGATTGAAATTCCTTTTGAGAGACAAATTTTTAAAACTTAAACTATATAGGTAGGTACATTGTTATTAACTTAATTAGGGTACTCCTAAGGCTTAGGAAGAGCCACACTCAAGGGGCCAAAGAGCTGCGTGTGGCTCGCGAGCTGCAGTTTGCTGACCACGGACCTAGGAGGTTGTCCTATAAATTTTCCTATTCTGGATATTTATGTAAACAGAATCATCTATAATACTAAAAGGGTAATATGATAATTAGATTGGATGTCTTCTGGATATCATTCCAGATGTCCTTCCTGACGAAGCCAGACAAAGCCAGGGCCAGAGGGAAGCCAGCCCGGCAGGTCCTGGGTGCCAGTGGGCAGCCCTGGGGAAGCCAACCCAGTTCTGGGTGCCTGCAGGTGGTTGGAGGAGTGAAGCCCGGGTCCTGGGTGCTGAAGGAAAGCCGGTGGAAGGAAGGCCTACTCTTGCATGAATTTTCATGCATTGGGCCTCTAGTATAATATACACTGAGTGGCCACATTATTATGACCATTTGATATTTGTAGGCAAATTAGCTATAATTTCGCGCTGAAGTTTCTAGAGGGCCAGACCATTATAAATAGGGAAGCAGGTTGTTTACCACGACAGTAGAAGTGATTTTTTTCTGAAGATATGGGTAAACAACTCGATTTAACAGCCTTTGAACATGGGAGATATATATATATATATATATATATATATATATATATATATATACTGAGTGCCCAGATTATTTATGACCATTCCATCAGTACTTCAGTACTTCGTTGGGGCACCTATTGCCTTCAATACTGTGGTGATTCTTCTTGGCATTGACTCTATGAGATGTTGAAAGGTGATGTGAGGAATCTGACACCATGCCTGATGAATAGCACTATCCAGTTCTGTGAGATCTGATGGTTGTGGAACCAGCTGCCTGATGGCTCTTTTAACTTTGTCCCCACAAATGCTCAATTGGATTGAGATCTGGTGATTGTGGGGGCCACCTAAGCAAGGTAAAGTCTCCCTCATGTTCTTGAAACCACTCCTGCACAATACGAGCACCGTGGCATGGCGCATAATCTTGTTGGAAGAAGCCATCTCCAATTGGGATACGCCATCAACATGATAGGATGAACTTGATCAGCAATGATACTTAGGTATGTTGTGCTATTCAGACATTGTTCCACACGAATTAAAGGGCCCAAATCATGCCAGGAAAACATGCCCCAAACCATAACACTGTGCCCACCAGCTTGAAGGGTTGTACTCATGCATGTGGGGTGCATGCTTTCATGCTGTTTCCACCAAATTCTCACTATGCCATCTGCATGATGCAACTAGAAACGTGATTCATCGGACCACATGACTTTTTTCCAATGCTCGACTGTCCAATCCTTGTGTTCCTGTGCGAATTGGAGACGTTTTATCTGGGTAACTGCAGACAGCAAAGGAGTTTGGCTTCCATATTCCATATGATGCCCTGTATAGCTAATTTGCCTACAAACATCAGGTGGTCATAATAATCTGGCCACTCACATTCAAATATATCCCACGTTCAAAGGCTGTTAAATTGTGTTGTTTACCCATATCTTCAGAAAAAAATCACTTCTACTGTCGTGGTAAACAACCTGCTTCCCTATTTATAATGGTCTGGCCCTCTAGAAACTTCAGCGCAAAATTATAGCTAATTTGCCTACAAACGTCAGGTGGTCATAATAATCTGGCCACTCAGTATATAATTTATAGTGACTTGTTTCTTTCACTTAGCATGATGTTTTAAGTTTCATCCATGTTGTACTGTACATAAATACTTTATTATTTTTATTAATAAATAAAAATATTCATATATCACATAACTGGGGGATGGATGCTTAGATTATTTATATTTATTGACTATTATGAACAATATTGCTATAACTATTTGCATACAAGTTTTTGTATGGGCCTGTTTTTAATCTTTTTTGATATATACCTAGGAGTAACATTGCTGGGTCATATAATAATCATATATTGAAGCTCTTGAGGTACTGCCAAATTATTTTCCAAAGCACCAGCACCATTTTACAAGCAGTGTATGAAGGTGCCAATACATCCATATCCTCATTAACACTTGATTTGTCTATTCTTTATTTTAGCCATCCTGGTGGGTGTGAAGTGCTGTCTCACCGTAGCTTTGATTTGCATTTCCCTAAGGACTAAAGACACTGAACATCTTTTCGTGTGTTTATTGGACATGTGTATATCTTTTTTTGGAGAAATATTTATTCAATAAATAAGATATTCCATTGTATGGGTTGTCTTTTTATTGTTGAATTGTAGGGGTTCTTTATATATGCATGTACCTGTCCAATTTTCCCAATGCTTATATTGAATGAACTATCTTTACCCCATTCTATGTTTGTGCCTCCTTTGTCAAATATTAATTTACCATAGAGGCATTGGTTTATTCTTGGGCTCTCTATTCTGTTCCATAGATCTATATGTCTGTTTTTATGCTAGTACCATGCTGTTTTGATTACTATGGCCTTATAGCATAGTTTCTTCTCAAAACACATTTAATTGTAGAACTCTTTGTGTATGCTATGGTTCTGCAGAATGTAGAACCATACTATACACATTCATTGGAAAAATACTAATATTACTAATTTAACAAAATTTATCCAAACCAGGTGTTGGCTATTGGTGGAATTGGCCACACCAGTGGAAGCTGATACCTGGAAGATGGAACAATACGTATACTTGGGGTTGCCAATTGGAAGCCAGCCAACAGAAGAGGCAATGGGCTGTGCAGTTCTGACTGAGTCTAGAACATCGTGGTGGAGGCAGGTGGAGGCCAGGCAGGCAGAGGACAGAGCAGAAAGCAACAGGAGTGACCAGAGGGAGTACCTGAGTTTCCTAACACCCTGCAGAGCTCAGCAACTGGGAAATCTGGCAGGAGGCCATGCACTAAGCTTCAAAGAGGAAGTGAGATTCCCAAGAGCTAGCTGGTAAGTGGACCTCAAATTTAAGCTTGGAGTTCAGGAGCAGAACTACGAAAGCAATCAGTGAGTTAGACTCCAGGGTCCTGGAAAACCAATCAGAAATTTGGGAAGAGGCACAATTGATCAGGTTGTAAGAAGTGGTATAGGGCCGTGGTCTGCAAACTGTGGCTCGTGAGCCACATGCGGCTCTTTGGCCCCTTGAGTGTGGCTCTTCCTAAGCCTTAGGAGTACCCTAATTAAGTTAATAGCAATGTACCTACCTATATAGTTTAAGTTTAAAAAATTTGGCTCTCAAAAGAAATTTCAATCGTACTGTTGATATTTGGCTCTGTTGACTAATGAGTTTGTCGACCACTGGTATAGGGGGTTCCAGAAGCTTGGCATGAAGGAGCAAAGCAAAAGTCAAGTTATGCTCTGCAGGGAAGATCACACATGACTCCTTAAATCCTTCATGCTTTAGAATTCATGGCCATAGAACCTTAGCTGAGCTGGTAGGTGAGAGGCCAGGAGCCATGGAAGTCATTACACAGGGGCAAGTTCACACAACCATGAGACATATCCACGTGGCAGGGAGCTGAAGCTAGTTGCTGCTCCTTATTACACCAAGGCTCCTGGCCCCCAGCTGAGGCTGTCTGTGCTAGACCAGATTGCATCTCTCCGCTGGCTGGCATCCAGGGATGCACTCTGCAGCCCCAGGGTGGGATCAGCAGCCTCAGACACCCAGGAGGGCAATCACCTCCTATTTGGGCTGTTCTGCACCATTTCCTGGGGGCAGGTCCCCTCCCAGAGCAGGTGAGGCACTCTGGCAGTATGAGAATGCAACTATACAGACTTAGCTGATGTCTAAGTTAAGGGTTGAAGTAAGAAAATTTGCCAAAAATTACCCTGAATGACTGTCAGTGAAAGTTACTCTGCTTGATAAGTTTTGAGGAAGATGTTTGTCAAACTCTGGGCATATTTATGACTTTCTCTCTTCAATTTGTCATTGAAACTATTATGCCCAAAGTTTTTCTCTCAGTCTCTGCTGGGACTAGATAAAACAGTTTCATATTCTTGTTCCCTAACCCAGTTGGGAGATATCAATGAACAATGCTAATGCAACTTATTTTACTATTTACTCTTTCATCTTGGAGTAATCAGCTAGTAAAACCAAAATTATAGATTGGTACTTAAAAATTCTGTTTGTAAGGGTTCTGTCCCACCCATATTAGAATTATATTTCTTTTCCTTCTTTTTTTCACTTGTCATTTAACTTTATTTGTGAATTATTTTTTAAAAATTTATCTTTATTGTTGAAAGTATTGCAGATGTCTTTTTAAAATTGTTATATATATAATTTCCAACAAAATACAATTAATACAAGGCAGATACCCAACAAGTGCTGTAAGAATAGAGAAAGGAAAGAATAATTCTGATCAGAGTGATAATCAAGGGAGTCTTCATGGAGGATGTGACATTTAAACTATACCTTGAAAGGGAAAGAAGAAAAGAGAAATTGTTTATTTGCTTGCTGTTACCTCCAGAGGATTTCAATATGGGGAACATGACAGGAAAGTCTCAGATAGAGTTAAAAAACACCAGCCAGGTGGCTCAGTTGGTTGGAGCATTGTCCCATACATGCAAAGGTTGCAGGTTCAATTCTCGGTTAAGGCATATACCTAGGTTTTGGGTTCGATCCCTGGTCAAGGTGCATATGGGAGGCACCTGATTGATGTTTCTCTCTCATCTCTCTCTCTCTCTGTCTCTCTCTGTCTGTCTCTCTCCCTTCTCTCTCTAAAATCAATAATAAAAAAGAAGTCTTGCTTTCAACTCTAATATTTTGTCCCCAAGTTCATGAGCACTTAAATAAAAAGCAGAGCTAATGAAGAAACAATTAAAGCAGTTTTTCATTTTTCTCAGTGTTAAGCTTTCTTGGCATTAGCAACAGGTATTTTGTTTTGTTTTTGTTTGTAATGTTGGGGAAGAGTGAAAAGCCCCAGGGTCAAATCTTAATAGACTTTGTTTACAAATGTTAATGGGGTTTGACACAATTAAGCCCACTGGGGGAGAGGCTGGAGGTAGATGCAGTGGAGAGGAAGAGTTATCTGACCTATGGCAGAGGCGTGTGGGCAGCAGGATCGGGATCCAACTTGAACACAAGAGCCTGCATGCATGTAGCAAGCCTTCACCCAGCCCTCTTCTGGCACATAGAAGCCTGGGTGAAGGCAAAGGCCATTGCAGTTGACTAGGAGACACAAAGAGTGTGGATAGTGAAGGGACATTGACCCTCAGAGGTATCAGATATCACAATAGTCTAAGGACCGGACTCTGCCCTCATTTTTATAGGCCTCTGTAAACCCAGTAGTGGAGAAAAGAAAGCCTCAATTATTACTGATGTTGAACTCCAAGTCGACTTCGGTGTGTGAGGGCTATGAGCCAGATTTTAATTTGATTTATGAAAATTAAGAAATATTACATTTTTCACTTTGAGTATCATGGGAAAATTCATAACGATCATATTTCAAAATCTGCAATGGTACATTAGAATCCCATATCTAATTTCCAAGCTATTCTGCTGAAAGCACCTTCATATTTTAATATCCATCTTGTAGTCATTAAGAGCTGTGTCTTTTGAATCAGAAAAACCTAGTTTGAATAATGACTGTACTTCTTATAAGGTATATAAGCAAAAGCCACTTAATATTTTTGAGTTTCAGGTATCTCCTCTGGAAATGAGATACCTACCTCACAGGCTTATTATGGGGTTAATTGGATAATTAATACATTTCCAGGAAGCACTGAGCTCATTATCTGGCACTTAGAATGCATTCAACAGATGGTAGCTCACGTGATTATTTTTGGGGTGCGGGGTGGGGGAGATCATAAGTATGCTCACCTGGGCTCTGCTGACACTGAGACAGGACTTTAGGGAAACCTCCTGCTGCTCAGAATGCCCCTTCACCTCACTTTTCTACCTGCAACACTTTCAAATGACAAATGGCTGCACTCCATGCTCAGGAGGGAAGGGGCCATCTTGTTTATGAGTACAGAAATGGCTGTGAAAGAAAGGAATGAAGAAATCTCTTTTATTGGTCAGTTTACATAAATTGTACGTAGATCATTATATAATCTCAGTTCTCTTTTGACCGAGGATATCGGATAAACAAAGGAAGCATAGTTAGAGCTAACAGAGTGACCTGAGAAAAAATACATTCTGCAAAACTATATTAGATCGGCTGAGATATAACTTCCGAAAAGGAAAAAAGTGGGTGGGGGGGGGCTATGAAAAGATAGGGACAATGGAGTCCTCACATTGATACGTTGATCAAGGAGTTAATACTTGGTGAGATTTCAGATGCTCAGCAATAACCCATCATCACTGTAACTGACTGGGAGGGGAAAGCTGGGCAGCCGGTCCAAGGTGGTGCAGCCTCGGGCATCTTCACTTTGGGATTCTTTGAAGAGGACTCCTCAGCTCTGCCCTGTTTCTATGAATCCGGAGAGCAGCTCAGGCCTGACCGGTCAGTGGGCAGGGCAGACAGGGGTGATGGAGGTGTGGTTGTGCCGTCACACTGAAGAGAAGTTCAGTGCTCTGGTCTGAAGTCAACGATGATCCTCCTCTGGTAGGATTCATCCTGTGTTCTGCAAGGAGTATAAATTCAGGATGCAGCTTTGTTCTTGGTAGCTCTTTTGCAAAAGGTAGGAAAACATTTGAAAAGTAGTTGGAGAATACTGGCATGGAGAATAGAATGACAGTTTGGATTTAGGGAAGCACAGACATATTTAGGGTAGTGTACCTGGGCTGTGCTGCTTTCATAGGTGAGAAACTTCCTCCCCAGGTCAGCAGGGGTTAGAATGTGGTGGTCCCGGATGCTCTCTTCCAGGTGTGGGCAGAGCATAGGCCAGGTCTGAAGCAAGAGACTGTAACTTGGAGAGTCCGGGTGAATGTGAGGGTTGAATTAGACATTCAGAAACTCCAAACAGAGTCTGAGTGTTCATTAAAAACAATCCCTGATCTTTATGATGTGCCAGACCTGTGCTATCTGGGGACTGGGGATATAAAGGTATGCCGAGACCACACATATTGAAGAGAGGTGAGCAAAATCCTATATAATAAAAGCTTAATATGCAAATTGACCGAACAGTGCAACAACTGGTTGCTATGATGTGCACTGACCACCAGCGGGCAGATGCTCAATGCAGGAGCTGCCCCAGCCCACAGGCCCCAGGCCAGCCAAGGCGGTGCCAGTGGGGTCCCCCCCAAACTCCCCACCAGTCGCCCTGCAGAAGGAGGCGACTGCTGGCAGCAGTGGCTGGTGGTGGGGCCAGTGAGTGGGCGGCACCAGCAGGCTCCCTGACCCTTCGATCACTCACAGATTGACCAGATCCAAGGACCCTACCTGTACATAAATTTTGTGCACCGGGCCTCTAGTCTATGATAAAGCATTGTGATAAGTGTTACATAGAGGCTCATACAAACTGCCCCTTTGCTCTGGAAGCGAGAAGAAGGTGACCATCTGTGTGGCCTGGTAGGGGTGGGGGACACTTCACTAGCAGGTGACACTGGACTTGAGTCTTGATGAATGAAAGGTGGGTGGTTCATGAAGAAGGTAATGCAGAGAGGAGCACAAGCAGTGGTTGAGGATGTAGACTTGGTGATGTGGCTGGAGAAGGTCTGGGGTTCTGTGTGGCTGCATGGGAGTGGGCGAGAACAGACTGTTTTGAGAGCAGGTTGTGAAAGGCCTTGTGAACATGGCCTTCATGCTGTGGGCAGCCGTTGAAGGTCTTCAGAGAGGGGGTGGCCAAGATCCGGTGGAAGGATATGGGGATAACACAGGCATGTGGTCCAAGGTAGGCAGCAGAGGAAATAAAAAAACACGACAGATGTGACCTCAGATAAAATATAGCTCAGTTCTCCTGCAGGGCAAGCGTCCTCATTTACTGGGAACTGGAAAAGTACTTAAGGTGATGATTTTGTTCTGCTAGGGTGGGCCCAGTCTGAAGGTAATTTTTCAAAAGCAGCTGCTCTAAGTGTTCGTTAAATGGTGCCAGGGGATTTGCTGGACACAGGTGTCATGTTCAATCTCTCTCATCTATCAATAAAGGCTGGTGGAGTGCCGCTTGGATGGCCCACAGCACCTCGGAGGTGGGAATCTATTAACTGATGCTGCCACAGCTTCAGGCCCGGCCAGCTTCGGCCATCAACAATATCCTCACCCTCGGCTTCTATGGCTGCTTCTCCAGCATTGCAGCTGTGACTCCCGCCCGGCCACTCAGATCCGTCTGTCACCTATACTCTTCATAGTTTCTGTTTGTCCCCGAAAAATATTCTTTTTCTATGTTCTTAATACAGGAAAAGAAAATTTATGCATTTAATCATTTTTTAAATAATTAATAGATGTAGTTGGTACAACGTTTTAAAAGGTGCTCATGAGAAATTTCTCTCCCACCCTTTCCCAGTTGCCCAGTCTCTCTCTGCAGTGCAAACAAGATCCCCTAATTTCTTGTGTATCATTCAAAGACGTGCAGTACAATTGCAAGCACATGCCTATGTTTAAAAAAAGATTATTGATTTGAGAGAGAGAGAGAGAGAGAGAGAGAGAGAGAGACATTGATTTGTTGTTCCACTTATCCATGCATTCATTGCTTGCTTCTTGTATGTGCCCTGATCCAAATTAAACCCGC
The DNA here is from genome assembly GCF_000147115.1 of Myotis lucifugus. NCBI lineage: Eukaryota > Metazoa > Chordata > Mammalia > Chiroptera > Vespertilionidae > Myotis > Myotis lucifugus. The sequence continues at coordinate 1,533,070 of NW_005871247.1, forward strand.
AACCTTGGTGTATTGGGATGATGCTCTAACCAACTGAGCTACCTAGCCAGGGCTTCTTCTTTTCTCTTTTCTTTTCTTTTCTTTTCTTTTCTTTTCTTTTCTTTTCTTTTCTTTCCTTTTCTTTTCTTTCTTTTCTTTTCTTTTCATTTCTTTCCTTTCCTTCCTTTCCTTTCCCTCCCTCCCTCTCTCCCTCCCTCCCTCCCTCCCTTCCTTCCTTCCTTCCTTCCTTCCTTCCTTCCTTCCTTCCTTCCTTCCTTCGCATAAATAGGGGCACAGTAGGCACCTTATTCTTCACCTTATATGCACACAGGATCTAGTTCCCCATCACTTCCCCCCTTTTTCTAAAGGCTCATGGTATTCCATTGTGACATGTCTTCATTTATTTTGTTAGGCCACTATATTTTTAAATTTATTTTTATTTTTAAAAATATATTTTTATTGATTTCAGAGAGGGAGGGAGAGGGAGAGAGAGACAGAAACATCAATGATGAGAGAGAATCATTGATTGGCTGCCTCCTTCACACCTCTCACTGGGAATTGAGCATGCAACCCTGGCATGTGCCCAGATTGGGAATGGAACCATGGAACCGTGACCTCCTGGTTCATAGGTCGATGCTCAACCACTCAGCCACACCTGCCAGGCTGTCTGGTCACTATTAATAGACATTTAAATAGTTTCTAATTTTATGCTATTACAAACATAAGGAAATTCATGAATATATTTATGTCTCATTTAGAAATATCTATAATAATAAAAGCATATTATGCTAATTAGACCAGACATCCTTCCGGACCCTTCCGGATGAAGCCGAGGCTTTGAGGGAAACCTGGATCCCGGGTGCCAGAGGGAAGCTGGTGCTGGCGGCCGGGGGGAAGGAAGGCCTACTCTTGTACAAATTTCATGCATCATGCCTCTAATTTATAAGATAAATTCCTAGAAAAAGAACTGCTGAGTCCCTGGGTATATTTATAATTTGAGAGACTTTACCAAATTATCCTCCATAATGGTTGCCTTAATGAAAGTTGATTTTCCTACATGTTTTCTTACAATATGGTGTATTATAATATTTTGCCAGTTTTATGTTGAAAAATGCTATACATTTATAGTTCTACTTTTTACATCTTTTATTTTCAGTAAAGCTGATCATTGTTACATAGTTTAAAGAGTCATTTATAATTCTTTTAAAGAAGAAAAACGATTATATACACTGAGTGGCCAGATTATTATGACAGGCCAGATTATTATGACCACCCTATCAGTACTTCATTAACATTTCCAAAAATACTGAATATTGAAAAATTCCTAAGCAAATACTCTCCAGGTTTTTATTATTATTATTATTATTATTATTATTATTTGCATAACTAATTCATTTCATTGTACGGATGGGGTGGTCATAATAATCTGGCCACTCAGTGTATATTGATTATTTTCCCATAAATATTGTTTATCTTTTTCTTATTGATTTATGAGAGGTCATTACATAATCAGAAAGTTATTCTTTTATGTATAATATGCAAATACTTTTCACAGTTTATTGTTCAAATTTGAGCTTTATTCTGTTTTGTGATAAATTTTAAAATTTTTATGTGGTAGAATTTATTTTGATTTTTTCCATTTTTTAATCATACTTAGAATATTGCAACTGTAGGATTATTTTTAAAGTAAAATGATCTCTTTTAGTACTTTTAGTGTCATTTAAAAATGTTTATTTTGAAATAACTTTAGACTTACAGATGAGTTTTAAAAGCAGTCTTCACTCACCTTTGCCTAATGTTAACACTTTGAAGTTAACATTGGTATGAGACTCTTCATTAAACTGTGGACTCTAGTGGGGTTTCCACATGAACCCACTGATGTCCTTTGTCTGTTCTAGGAACCAAGCCAGGACCCCACATTTTATTTTAGTCGCCTTGTGTCCTCCCTCTCCTCCCAAAGTTCCTCCATCTTGCCTTGTCTTTTATGACCTTGACATGTTTGAAGCATAGTTGTCAAATATTGTGTAGAATGTCCACAATTTAGGTTTGTCTTTTGTTTTCTTATGAAGGTTATGGATTAATGAAAATATCACAAGTTGGTGTGCTCTTCTCAAAACATTATATTAGGGGCATATAATATCAATATGTCTTATAATTGATAATGTTAAATGTGGTGCCCACCAGGTTTTCTACTGTAAAGTTACCATTTCCCCCTGTGTAATTAAGAAATACTTGGGGGGTGTTACTTTGAGGAAATATATGTACATGTTATTACATAATTTACATGTTATTACTATATTTATTTATCTGACTTTAGATATATATGTTTCATGCATTTTTAATTGATTTTTAGGGATAGGGAGATAGAAACATCAATGAGAGAGGAATATCGATTGGCTGCCTCCTGCACATCCCCCCACCAGGGTTGAGCCTGCAACCCTGGACATGTGCCCTGACTGGGAATCAAACTGGTGACCTCTTGGTTCCTGGAAGGATGCTCAACCCCTGAACCACACCAGCTGGGTTATTATGTTTTTTGGTTTTTGTTTTTTTTTTTTAAATAAAAACACATACATTTTTGCAGATAACTCAGACTAACCTAGCACCAAATCCTATAATTTCTCCTTCGCTCATTTGTAACATTTTCTCCAACAGTGAGAGACCTGTCCTTATCTGTAATATACTTATTTATCTGTATACTTGTTTAACCCTCGTACATCTGTAGTTTCCTAATTGCTCACACACACCCCTATGTGAAATAAATAGACTGACTAGAGTGTTTGAGTACAGTGTTTGTGTTCAGGTATGTTGTCTCCAGCCTGTATCCAGTCGGAAAACTCTTTTTCACATAGGTGAGCTCTTCTCTTACCCACCTTCCCCTTCAGTGTGGTTATGCTGTTCATTTGCAATGCAGTCATATGCATTTCTCATAGTCTGCAGGGCATCTTGAGTTGCCCCAACAACCTGGTTGGTGTATTTTTTTAAATCTGCTCATAATAAAGTTCATGCTTTGTGTGATCCTGTGGATTCTGACAAATTCATCGAGAGTACTCTAGAGGACAGTTTCACTGACCCAAGACTTCCCGTGCTGCCCCTTGTAATTAACCCTCACTCCCAGCCTCAACTCTGACCATCACTGTAGTTCCCATCCCTATAGCTTTGTCTTCTCAAGGAGATCACAGAGCAATGCCCTGATCTGTCTCTCCCTTCAACAGTGTTTGGATGGAATAGACCCAGATGCCTCTTCTTCCAGCCTCCGACCACCTACCAACCTCTTCCTGTCACCACTTCAAGAACCACCTCAGCCATCCTCAGGCTCTGGACCAGCCAAAACCATTTTTTGAGCTTAACTCCTTATTGCCAATCAACCATGAGCTCCCCAATTTGTCAGAATTATTCCATCGGAGTGGAGGCTGCCATCAACCTTGGTCACCCTGCCTCTGTGGGCCTCCTACACCTACCTGTCTCTGGGCTTCTATTTTGACATAGACCAAGTGGCTTTGGAGAGCATGGGCCACTTTTTCCTCCAGTTGGTGGAGAAGAAGCTCCAGCATTTCTTTAAGATGCAAAACCAGCACTGTGGCCAAGTTCTCTTCCAGGACAAGCTGAAGCCTTCCCAAGGTGAGTGGGTGAAACCCAGGATGCCCTAAGAGCCACTGTGGTCCTGGAGAGGAACCTGAACCTGGCCCTTTTGGATCCCCATGCTCTGGGTTCTACCCACACAGACCTCCATCTCTGTGACTTCCTGGAGAACCACTTCCTGGATGAGCAGGTGAAACTCATCAGGAAGATGGGTGGCTACCTGACTCACCTCTGCAGTATGGCTGCCACAGAAGCTGGGTCAGTGTCTCTTCCAAAGGCTCACCCTCAATCATGACTAGAAGCTTTTGGGGCTCAGAGGCCTATGAGGTGCCTTTCTGTGTCCCCCTGGTGTCTGGCTTCTGCCTGAGCCACTCCATGAAACCTCTAAGTAGCCTTTTAACCACCCTGGAACCATCTCTCATGCCTGGGACCAATAAAGTGTATTGAAGCAAAAAAATAAAAAAATGTAAAAGGAATCAGTCCATGTATAGCTTTTTTATTTGATTATAGCTTCTTTCACTTAGCAAAGTGCATTTAAGATTAATCTATGTTGTTGAGTGACTCAATAGTACATGTTTAAAAATAGCATATTTATGGAAGTATAATTGACATACAATAAACTGCACATATTTAAAGTGTTCACTTTGACAATTTTTGATGTAAGTATATGCACCCATAAAATCTTCACTATAATCAAGATAATAAACATATCCATCACTTCCCAAAGTTTCCTTGTCCTCCTTTGTAGTCACCTCTCAAGCCCTTCTCCACTCCTTTCTTCTATTCCAAAGCAAACACTGACCTGCTTTCTATGATTGTAGATAATCTTACATTGTCTAAAATTTTATATGAATACTAGAGGCCCAGTGCACGACATTCATGCACTCAAGGGGGGGGGGGTGTCCCCTCAGCCTGGCCTACGCCCTTTAGTAGTCCAGAAGACCTCAGGGGATGTCCAGCTGACGGCTTAGGCCAACTCCTTGTGGGGATTGGGCCTAAGCGGCAGTCAGACTTCCCTCTCACAGTCTGGGGCTCTTGCAGTTTGGGACCCCTCGTTCCTTACCGCCCACCTGCAGCGGAGGTGGGAGAGGCTCCTGCCACTGCCACTGGTCTTGCCAGCTGTCAGCCTGGCTTGTGGGAGCGCACTGACCACCAGGTGGCAGCTCCTGTGTTGAGCATCTGCCCCCTGGTGGTCAGTGCACGTCATAGTGATCAGTCGTTTCACCGTTTGGTCAATTTGCATATTACCCTTTCATTATGTAGGATATGAATAGAATTATACAATATGCAGTCATTTCATCTGGCCTCTTTCCTCACAAAACCATTTTGAAATTTATTCCTGGTGTAGTATGTTTCACTAGTTCATTTCTTTTTATTGCATCCTCTGGACCAGCCACCATTTTTGAGCTTATCTACAGATTCCATTGTATGGGTAGAAGATAGTTTGTTTATCCATTCACTTTTGATGGACATTTGGTTTATTTCCAGTGTTTGGCTATTACAAATACAGTGACTGTGATCATTCAAGTGCCAGTCTTTTGCATGGATATATACTTTCATTTCTCTTGGACAAAGTCATAGCAGTAGAAGGCTGAATCAGATGGTAGATGCATGCTGGTCCTTTTAAGAAACTGCCAAACTCTTGCAAAGTGGTTGCCTCATTCTACAGTCCTATCAGCAATGCATGAGAATTCTAGTTTCTCCATATTGTTGCCAACACTTGATATGGTTAAACCTTTTTAATTTTAGCCATTCAAATGGGCATGTAGTAGTATTTTATTATGTACTAGAGGTCTGACGTGTGACATTTGTGCAAGGGGCTCGGCCCTTGCAGCCCCTCACAGCCCCAGCTTTGTCTGGAAGGTCATCTGGACAGTTGTCTGGAAGGATGTCTGGACGGTTGTTCTGCTGTTTGGTCTAATTAGCATATTAGCTCTTTATTATATAGGATAATTCATATTTCCTTAATGACTAAGGATGTTGAGAACTTTTTCATGACTTTATTTGCCATATTTTCTAGTAAAATATTTCCTTGATTTCTATGTTTATTTAATATTTTTTTTCTTATTGAACTTTGAGATTTTATTATTGATTTCAGAGAGAGGGAGGGAGAGGGAGAGAGAAATATTCATGGTGAAAATCATTGATTGGCTGCCTCCTGCATGCCCCTTACTGGTGTCAAGCCTGCAACCCAGGCAGCTGCCATAACTGGAAATTGAACCTTGACCTCCTGGTTTATAGATTGAGTCACACTGGCCAGGCAGAACTTTGAAATTTTGAATATATTTAATTTCATTATATATTAAAAGTCTGTTATCAGATATATGACTTGCAAATACTTTTCCTAGTCTATGGCTTGCTTCTTCATTTTCTTCACAGATATTTTGAGAAGCAGTAGTTTTAAATTTTGTTGAAGTTTAATTTATTAGTTTCTTCTTTTATGAATCATGCTCTTGGTATTATATGGAAGAAATTTTTGCCTAACCCAAGATCACAAAGTTTTTCTCTTAAGTTTTCTTCCGGATATTTTATAGTTTTAGATTTTATATTTAGGTCTATGAGTTAATTCTGAGTTAATTTTAAGCTAACCATTCTTTATGGTATGGTGCAAGGTATGGTTTGAAGTTTATTTTTTTGCTTATCAGTATCCAATTGTTCCAATACCATTTGTTGAAAAGACAATCTTTCTCCATTGAATTATTTTTTTATACCTCTGTAAAAAATCAATTGTTTATATATGAGTGGGTTTATTTCCAAATTTTCTATTTGTTAAATTGGCCTACTTGTTTACACCAATAGCACACTGTGTTGATTATTGTAATTTTATAATATATCTTGAAATCAGGTAATATTAGTCCTCCAACTTTCTTCTTGTGCAAAATTGCTTCACCTGTTCTAGGTCTTTTGAATTTCAATACGAATTTTGAAATTAGTTTGTCAATTTCTACAAAAAAACACCCTGGATTTTTATTGTGATTTCATTAACTCTATAAATGATTTGGTGGAAAATTTTGCAACTTAACAATATTGATTCTTCAGCCAATAAATATACATATCTCTCCAGTCATTTAGATCTTCTTATGTTTGCTAAGAAAAGTTTTGTGGTTTTCACAAGTATTTTACATCTTCATCAGATCTAATCCTAAGTATTTCATATTTTTGATGCTATTGTAAATTATATTTGTGGCTAAATTTCTATTTCTGAATGTTGCTAGCATAAAGAAATATAATTGATTTTTATGTTGGTCTTATATTAGGTAATCTTGCTAATTTTATTTATTAGTTCTAGTAGATTTTTTGTGATTCCATTAAATTACCCTAATAGAAGACCATGTCATTTGAAATAAAGACAGCGTTATGCCTTTTTTTTCCAAACTGGGTGTGTTTAATTTCTTGTACTTGTCTTTTACTAGTTAGAACATCCACTTCAATGTTGAATAGGAATGGTAAGAACAGATATCCTTGTATTGTTCCTGATTTCAAAAGGGTAATCATTTAGATTTTCAACATGAAATATGTTAGCTGTGGAGGTTTTTATAAATTCCTTTTATTGGGTAGAGAAAGAATCTTTCTATTCCTAGTTTGCTGAGAGGATTTTTTTAAAAAATCAGGAGTGGATTTTGTCTAATGCTTTTTCTATATCTATTGAGATTATTATTTTTTTAGTTTTTATGATGCAAGCAAGACAATAATGGAACAAAAACTGTCAACCTAGAATTCTACATCCAGCAAAACATCTTTGAAAAATGATGATGGAAAGAAAGTGTTTTCAGACATACAAAAGCTGGAATACTCATTACCAGCAGACCTGCCCAGTAAGGAAAATGAAAGGAAATCCTTCAGGCAGAAGAAAAATGCTGCCATATGGGACTATGGATCTATACGAGGAAATGAGATACAGGAAACTGTAACTGCACCAGTAAATACGCAAGATATTTTCTGACCATTTAACTCTTTTTAAAGTAATTAGTTCAAAAATAATAACTGTGTGTCATGGGGCTTATAACATATATAAAAGCAAAATGTATGAAAAACAATAGAATGAAAGTTAGAGGAAAGAAACCAAAGTGTACTGTTGGAAACTTCTTACACACAAAGTGTGCAATATCACCCGAAGCTAGTCTGTGATGAGTTAAAAAAGTATAATATAAACCTTAAAACAGCCATTAAAATAACACAACAAAGAGTTATAGCTAATAAGCCACCGAAGTTGTTAAAATGGTTTCATGAAAGATATTCAACTCATCAAAAACAAGGCAGAAAAAGAGGGAAATGAGAAAAAGAAAACATAGATCAACAGGAAACTAATATGTTAAGTACAAATGGTCCCGTGTGAGGGCCAGGTCTGTTCCTTCTCACCCCATCTTGGGAGCTTGAGCCATTTTGTTTTCCGTAAACTCTCGGCTCTGCCTCTTCTACTCAGGGATTCGTAGGCTGGGCTCCAGCAAGGCTCCTCTCTCGTGTGGTGACAGGAATCGCTCTCAGGCAGCAAGTTGAGACAAACCTAGGCTTCACCTCATTTGTATCCTGTCGCTCAGGCATCATCGTTCTTTGTTCCCCAGAATCCAGTGTCTTGCAAACTATTGTTTCATATATTTTATTGCTTGTTTGTTTGTTTCAGGTCAGAAGGTAAATCCAGTCTCTGTTCTACACCTTGGTTGGAAGCAGAAATCAGCCTCTTCCTTGTTATTGCTGAGAATATTCCATTGTATGGATGCCTTGCAGTTTATTCATTTATTTATGGAAGGTCTGGGCTGTTTCCAGTTTTTTGCAATTATGAGTAAAGCTTCTATAAAAATTTGCATGTAGCTTTTTGTGGGAACATACATTTTCAAGTTCACCTGGATAAATACCTAGGATCATTCCTTAGTCACTTGGTAAGGGTGTGCTTAATTTTATAAGGAACTACCAAGTTGTTTATCAGAGTGACTATAACATTTAGCATTTCCACCAGAAATCTATGAGGGCTCAGTTACTCTGTATTCTTGCTAACACTTGATGTTGTAAGCTGCTTGTCTCTTTGTTTATTGATTTATTGTTAGTCATTCTAATATATGGATAGTGGTATCTCATTGTGGTTTTAATTTGCATTTCCTAATGCTGTTGACCATCTTTTTGTGTGCTTATTTGTCATCTCTATGTCTTTGGTGAAATGCTTGCTGATAACTTTCCCCCAATTTAAAAATTGAGCTGTCTATTTTAACATTCTTTAATTTGAGCTTTTTAATATATATTAAACTAGAAGCCTGGTACATGAATTCATGTGGCCCGGCCAGCTCCCCCTGATAGGGGTCCATCGGGTTGGGCCAGTGCGGGGGGAGGGGCCGCGGGCAGTTGGCCAGCTGGCCCCGCCACTGATCAGGGTGTTGGGGGCCAATCAGGGGTGGGACTGGCCAGGAGGGGAGCAATCGGGGCCTGAATCAGGCTGGTTGGCTGCCACAGTGTGCGTCACAGCCACCGGTCATTCCGGTTGTTCTGGTCATTCCGCTGGGCTTTTATACTACATAGATACACATCTTTTATCAGGTGTTTCTTGCAAATATTTTCTCGCAGTATATGGCTTGTATAAAGTTTCATTTTAAAGTCTCCCTTTTCAGAGGGATCTGATTTGGTGAAAAAACTGAGTTGGAGGTGTGCTTTATTAATATATCCAAATCATTTATCAACTAACAGAAAAATAATTTTAAGTACAGTACAGTAGTAATTTTTCTTCCAGAAGTTTAATGTCATTTATATTTGTATTACTGAGGAAATTATAAGAGTGAATTTATGTTAGTAACAATGTCAGGGATTTATATTCTCTTTCTTGTTGGGCTACTAGTTAGATGACCCTTAATCTCATTGGTTTCTCCAGGATCAAATTCCTGAACAACAAACATGAAACTTTAAGTAAAAGCTTTTTTTTTGCTATATTTTTATTGATTTCAGAGAAGAGGGAGAAGAAGAAAGCAATAGAAACATCAATGATGAGAGAGTATCATTGATCGGCTGCCTCCTGCACACTCCACACTAAGGATTGAGCTCATAACCCTGGCATATGCCCTGACCAGGAATTGAACCCTGACCTCCTCATTCATAGGTTGATGCTCAACCATTGAGCCACACCAGCTGGGCTAACTAAAAGCTTTTCAAAGTTAATAGCACAGGGTCCAATAACATATTCTATCAATGTTCCTCAGAGGTTTTAGTTTTATCTTGTTTTGTTTTTACACTTTTATAATAACATTATAGTACCTTTTATTGAGAGTGGTATTCATATTCCATTTTTTGATTCCTGTGTTTTAAATAACTTGAGGACTAGTAAATGCATATGCAAATAAAGAGGGAGAAGCGGGTATAAAGAAGAAGAGATTTTACATTTTATTCAGATAAAACATCAGCATCACATTTATTTTAAAACTTCCACTTGAATAGACATATTAATTGATAGGGAGTAAATTATTTTAAATGTGGCACATGTAATATTTAGTGGGCATTGGGTTATATTGATCAGTCATCTAAACTCATCATTTTATTAAGTTGAGGTAAAGCGTCAATATATGTTCTGAAGAAAAAATCAGTCCTAGTGCCTTCACCCAGCATTTTGTTATGAAAAATGTCCAATGTAAAAAAACTTGCAAGAATGGTACAGTGAATAGCCATAAGCCTACTATGTAGATGTCACAATTAACATTTAATTACACTTCCTTTATCAAATAAACATCTCTCCATCACTTATCAATTCACCTTCTTTTCTGATGCAGTTCAAATCCAGCTAATTTTTAAAATTTGAGTATTTATCATGAAGAAATCTTTTGGCTGTATGTTGAGATCATTGTTTCTAACATACTCATCCAGTGACAAACCCCACAGACATCCTGCTGCTAAAGTTCCCAAGCCTGGGAAGTGCTCCTAAGAAACAGACAGGGAGGTTCCTGGCCCCACCTCTGGAGATGAAGCTGGAGCTGGGGTAAACCTAGTGCCTGAGCTACCCACACACCTCCCCCCCACCCCCGCCCTTGCTCCTCAGTGTCTGATTCATCAGCAGAGGCATTGGCGCAGGCGTAGTCAATTAGCCACAGCAGACATCGGGAAGGGCCTAGCCATGCGTTACCTACAGGAGTCTACAGAAGAGAGAGTCAGAGGGAGCAGGAGGATGGCATGATAAAGTGCAATTCTGTGAGGGGAGGTATGTTCAGACAGGGCTGAGATGAGACTGATGCTCTGATATGGCTCTTTGCAAACCTAATTATCAGAAAAAATTATTTGCAAGAACTAAAAAAAATTGCTTGAATATTAACAAAGAGATTCCCATTTAGAAGCTCTGGTTGGGGGGCTGAATCTATATCTTTAACACGTGCTGCAGGTACTCTGGATGCTACTGGCCTAGAGCCAGTATTTAGGAACTTCTCCAGATGAAAGTTGTGTCGGGTGTGTGAGGGTCCCTAGCCTGATTCTCAGCTGTGTCTATTGCTAGAATCTATACACGCTGGGTCAACTGGGAGGGCAGGCCACCAGAGGTGGATTGGTGTACAGGGCCATGTGGGTAAGTTTGGTGAAGTACCAAACTCCTCATGTGCAGTGAAGGGAGCAGTGGGTCTGAGTCCCAGATATGTATTCTGACCCTGGCTGCTAGTCTGGGAACTGTCCAGGAAGGGGCTTTTGAACAAATATCTTGAGAAAGATTTGGCTACTAACTCTAAGACATTAAAACACAAGCAAATGACATAGTGACATACAAAAGGAAGATACAATTTTACCTGGGGATTCAGTGCCCGGAGAGCTCCAGGGACAGCAGTCCTTGGCGTTGTGCCTTAGTTGTGGCACACAGTGAGAGACAGCTGCTCCCCGGGGAGTCCAATGGCAGCGCTCAAGGGCGACCTTGACACCTTAAGCTGTCATTGGAGCAAGGGTCAGAGTAAGAAATGGCCACCATCCAGCTGTGAGGCCAGACTTGGCCTCATTCTCCTGGAGCAACAGGTATAGGATGGTTGGGCTTCTTTTCAGGGGATGAACTTCTTCAGTTAGTGGCAAAGTTTGGGCGAGAGTCAGCACAATAGGACTTGTATAGGGCTGAGTTTAAATGTCATTTGCTTGTCAGGAGATGCTAAGAATATGTGGAGAAGGCCAAAGGAAACACAGGCCCAAAGAAATGAATGAGGCAGCATGTATGGGAGAGAAAGAACAGAGACGTAAACTCACGTTTTTCCTGATAGATACCACTTGCTTTACTTCCTCTAGTTAAAAGTTACTTTATTCATTTCCATTTAATAGCAATCGCTATTGAGCATGCAGGTCTCGGGGAGTTCCTGGTGCCTGGTACCCAGGCTGCTCTGTGCCTCTGAAGTTTGCTCCTTGGCTTGGACCTTGCTGTATGACCCTGTTTCTGAGGGCCTCCTGAGTTCTTCTCTGATACCGTAACGTGTTTCCTTGTTTCTGTCCCTCACACAAAAGAAGGGGGGCTTCAGGACAGAATGGGCGTGGTGTTTGTTCCACTCAGCATCCTCCAGTCCTGGGCTTGGAAACCCACCACGTCAGTGGCTGACTGTCCATCCGGCCAGGGCAGAGCTGAGACAGAGAAGAGGCTCTTGCCCGCAAAGGCCTGTGCCTGCTCTGACAAGAAACCTTGGACGGCCTTTGCAAGGCATGTGACCAGCTTTCTTTCCTCCCGAGGAAGGCTGACCGTTGATTTTGGAATATTGAGGAGCAACATTCCATCTAGGCACCCAGGTGCTTGCATTTGAAACTTGGTACACGTGGAACTTGGTGGGAAACCGTTTCCCTCCGATGTGTGGCTTCGGGCGTGCACAGGTGGTTGAGAAGAGGTGTGTATCTGTGTCCTAGTCCCGCCTCACAGGTGACCTCGGGAGAAGCTATGTGGTCCTGATGAAGGGGTGAGGTAAACACCACCTCGCGCGGGATGTGTGCCTCTGATGAAAGCTTAATGTGGGGAGAGTTCTTGAAACATCAGAATGTAAATAATTTACTTTTCTCATTCATTCAGCAGGGAGAGGGGCGGGAAGATTAATGGGCAGTTTAAAAGAAAGTCCAGTTAAAACCTTTGCCGCCCTAATGTCATGGAAGCAAGAGGCAGTGTAATCTAAACAAAAGGGGCGCTCACCCCATCCGGGCAGGCTGGGACCACACAGTGGCTGAGTCGCCATCGCCATCGCCATCGCGGGTCCCTCTGTAGAGACCATTTGTTTCCATTTGCAGTGAAAAGGGAGATGCTATTGTAGAGGTTAAGCCGCCCAGTTATTTGTTATAAACTTTCAGAAAGGAATGGGTTTGAAACAAGGCTTAAGTGTTTCAGTGACAAATATTTAACGTCGCCTCTGAGATTTATGGCACTTCTGTTCGCCTTTTGAAAGCTTTTAGTTCAGTGGCAAAGGTGACTGGGCTGGTCCCGCGGAGAGGAGGGTCTTGCTGTGGGTGTTTCATCCTTTCGCACTGGCTGGAGAGCGCTCCAGTTCCAGTCAGGAAGGCTCACCCTCTGCCCACATCATCATTTGTCCTGCAGCCATGATTGCCTTTGGAGACTAACCCCAGGAGCCCCGGCATCTGGTCCCTGGGCGTCTGGCACTCCACAGCTGTCCCGTGGGAGGAGGGTGGGCGGAGCTTGGTCCCTCTGGCTGTTCCTGCAGCCACAGGGCCCCAGAGCAGGGAGTCCTGGGAGTCATACCTGCTGTGAGCCTCCGATACCCTGTCTGCCGTACCTGCCGTGTTGGGTACCTGTGCTAGAATCATCCAATGGGGAAGCCTCATCACTGTGCGGCCAAGGCCTCATTTTCTGTTAATGTCTAAGTTTTGATGAGAAGAGCCCCCATGGCTTGATTACAGGAAACAGGCCTCCTGAGAGTGTGCCCTCCCCATTCGTGGCAGGATGCTGGTCACCGCCCGGTGCTGCCACATTGAGAGGTCGCTGCTGGCTGCAGTGTGGTCACAGCTGTCTGCTGCTGGTGCCACACCGCCACCACCTGGCCTTAGGTTGGGGTGGGTGGTCGGTGGGGGAGGGAGGGAGGGCTTCCTTCCTAATCAGACAAAGATGGACTGTAACTGTCATTGACAGTGACTTTAGATCCATCCTGGCCAATTCTGAGGGGCCCTTAGGAAGCTCTCTTCTTGCTCCGCATCCTAAAGACAACAGTGAGCGCTTAGTAGGTCCTTCCTATGTGCCAGGAGCTGTCAGTGTTCATCCCATGGAGTATTACCCCAGGACTGTTCACAACAATGCTATGAGGTCTGTGCTGTTACCATCCCCATTTACAGGAGGAAACTAAGGCAGAGAGACCCGGTGACCTGCTCAAGGGCACGCAGCTGGCAGATGCAGAGTGGGATGACTCCAGGCTGCTAGACCCCAGCGTCCCTCACTCATGCCCCCTCTACCCTTCCTTCCCCCTCAGAATCTCCGCCAACTCCATGCCTTCGAGTTCAGGCCCAACTGCTAAAAGGCACCCTATGGGACAAGGAAGTTCCCCTTTAAGCCAGTGTAAGGCCCATCCACCAAGTCTTATTTTCCTGTGAAGACTGATCTTTTTAAAAAATGACTGATGACCCATTTGCATACGGCCAGGCGGCCTTGCCCTTTTGCTCTCCCAACTCTATCACTTCCCGAGGATGCTGTGAGATAATGTATGTTTCCCAAGATCTGGGATGTTTGTCGGGATTCCCCAGTCACTGCTGTGTTCTTTTCTTTGCCAGACTCCTGTTTTGAGGGAAAGAAAGGGACTCTGGGCTTATACTTCTCTGCTGCCTTCTCCTGGCCGCCTCAAACAGCTAAGCAAACAAGATCTCAGAAAACTGCAGGAGCCAGCAGGCACGTGGTGAGGATGGGAGTCCACATTCCTACCTAAAAAATATTTCTTTAAATTGCTGGTTCTGGACATCAGGAATGAAAACACTGCAGAAAAAACACAAGGCAAGACATTGTATTATAAAAAGTAAAATATCTAACATACAATCTTGGCTGCAAACCACTTGACCAAAGGAAAAGTATAGCAAAGACATGGACCTACAAAAAGATATACTATACTTATCTTCTCAAACAGAATATCTAATTACAAACTAAAATGTTTGTATCTGGGGAGTCCACAGCACTCAGGTCTTATGCAAAAACAATGTGTGTGTGTGTGTGTGTGTGTATGTATGTGTATGACATGTGGTACATTTGCTTTGCATTTGCTAACTAAAGCTCCTGTCCAAGTGATAATCCTGCCAACTTTTAGGTGGCATAAAATTCTCCTAATGTGTGTGTGTGTGTGTGTGTGTGTGTGTGTGTGTGTGTGTTTTACTTTATATTAACAAGTATTAACTTCCATTTAACTGAAGGAAGAGAAGATGAAGCAAATCTGTAGAAATTTTGCCACACAAAACTTTAGATCTTAATAAATTCCTTCAAGGTTAGACAAAAGCATTTTAGTAACCATCTTCATTTTTTCCCAGAAAGGCTAAAGAGTGGCATATACTTGAGTTCTTTACTTGTTTTTATACTTGAAAGTTAACTTGGTTATATATATACTAGAGGCCCTGGTGCACAAAAATTTGTGCACTTGGGGGGGGGTCCCTCAGCCCGGCCTATGCCCTCTTGCAGTCTGGGACCCCTAGGAGGATGTCCACCTGCTGGCTTAGGCCCGCTCCCTGGGGGATCAGGCCCAAGCTAGCAGTCAGACATCCCTCTGGCAGCCCAGCAGCCCTCGGACATTCTTAGTGCTGCTGAGGAGGTGGGAAAGGTTCCCGCCACCACCGCTGTGCTGGCAGCCATCAGACTGGCTTGTGGCTGAGCAGAGCTCCCCCTGTGGGAGTGCACTGACCACCAGGGTGCAGCTCCTGCATTGAGCATCTTCCCCCTGGTGGTCAGTGTGTGTCATAGCGACCAGTCATTCCCAGTTGTTCTGCTGTTAGGGTCAATTTGCATATTACCCTTTTACTATATAGGATAGAGGCCTGGTGCATGGGTGGGGGCCAGCTGGTTTGCCCTGAAGGGTGTCCCGGATCAGGGTGGGGGTCCCGCTGGGGTGCCTGGCCAGCCTGGGTGAGGGGCTGATGGGTGTTTGCAGGCTGATCACACCCCCTTCAGGGTGGGAGTCCCCACTGGGGTACCTGGCCAGCCTGGGTGAGGGGCTGATGGCTGTTTGCAGGCTGATCACACCCCCTTCAGATTGGGGGTCCCCACTGGGGTGCCTGGCCAGCCTGGGTGAGGGGCTGATGGCTGTTTGCAGGCTGGTCAAGCCCCCCCCCCAGTGGGGACCCTCACCCCATGGAGGTTTGGCCAGCCTGGGTGAGGGGCTGATGGCTGTTTTCAGGCTGGCCACACCCCCTTTAGGGTGGGGGGTCCCCACTGGGGTGCCTGGCCAGTCTGGGTGAGGGGCTGAGGGCCATTTTCAGGCTGGCCAAGCCCCCCGGAGACTGAAGCTCCCAGCCTCTCCTTTTTTCTTTTTTCTTTTTTAATTCTGGGATTTATTTACCTTCTATAATTGAAACTTTGTAGCCTTGAGTGGAGCTCAGAGCTGGCCAGGGAAGGGCAGGAAGCTTGGCTTCCTCCATCGCCAGGGGCAACCCAAGCCTCCAGCTCACTCCAGCTCCGTGGCCACTGCCGGCTGAAAGCAGGTATCTGGGGTTTATTTATCTTCTATAATTGAAACTTTGTTGCCTTGAGTGGAGCTCAGGGCCGGCCACAGAAGGCGGGAAGCTTGGCTTCCTCCATCACTGGAGCAACCAAGCCTCCTGCTTGTTCCAGCTCCGTGGCTGCCGGCTGCCATCTTGGTTGGGTTAATTTACATATAGTCACTCTGATTGGCTGGTGGGTGTGGCTTAAGGCATAGCGAAGGTACAGTCAATTTGCATGTTTGTCTTTTATTCGTAAAGACAAATTCACGCTTATATCCCTAAGAACTTTTTAAGTGTTGCTCCTAGTTGTCTGGCATTCAGCTTTATTGTGGTGAAACCTGAGGCCAGCAGACTTTCCCTTGTGCACTAAACTATTGTTTCTTGTCAATATGGCTGAAGATTCTGCCTTTATTCTCAAGGATAAGTAATTTAATAAGGCTATATCTTGATGCCAATAAATTTTTTTTTTTTGCTATCTTTCATATATATTGTATGGATTCAATCTGTATATTCAGTTTCTGTTTTGGGAGGAATTTTTTCTTTATTATATTTTTGAGCACTTTCTCATACTTTTGGGGGTTCCTATTTGTAAGGACCCCAATTAGCTTTGTGTTGGATCTTCTTTGTCTTCCATTATAATTATTCATTCTGTAATTGCTTTAACTTCTTTGTCATTTCCATTCATTCAGCATATGCAAGTCTTTCCTCTATGCTATTAATATAATATTTTACTTTACTTACTACATATCTTTTATCTTTCTAAAGTGTTGTTAGAATCAAAATACTATTATGGTCCTCAACTTGTTTTCTTTGCTTTCTTTTTCATATTAACTATTTACTTTAGTATCTTGTCTCTCAGTTACAGCTTTATTAAATTTTTATCCAATAGGTCAATGCACTTGGTTTCCTTGGTTATGTTTTTCTCCAGGCTTGTTCCTTTGCCCACTTTTTGTGTGTTATTTTTGTTGTAATTAAGAAATGTTGATCATTTGTTTGTTCATCTTATTTATTTTATTTTCTGTCTGATGCTACATATACAATTAACAATGTCATTTCCTTTTCCACTGTTCATGTTTAATCTGGGATACATTTATTTTTCTCCCCTTTTCCCTTTGTAAATAAATTTTGGGAGCTATATTTGTTTTTATTCATTTTTATGACTTGCTTGCTTGGAGAAAGAAAGAAGTCATCAGGGGAGAAACTCAACCTCACTGGGGCCCTTGGACCTTCCTCTGTTTCCTGGCTTATTAGTGATCTGTACAAGGCACGCACCACCAGTGGTCCCACTTTATTCCACCTCAGACAGGCTTGGAAAATGGCAGGCTCTAATGGCTCTGTTTCCAATGAAGTTTTACATATAGTTTTGAAGTTTGCCAAGCACTATTGCATTTTTGCAGAAGACGAAACTGAGATTCTAATAAGATTTATCCAACTATTCTTCTCCATTGGTCTATTTCTATTATGCTGTCATATTATTTAAATTGCTGTATCTTATGCAAATAAACATATTCATGTTACATTTTATACAAAATATAATGTAAAATGTAAAATATTACTTTTTATATGAATGCATGAAATATGATATAAAATATAATATAACATTGCCAGGCTGGCATGGCTCAGTGGTTGAGCATCAACCTATGAACCTAGAGGTCATGGTTTGATTCCCGGTCAGGGCGCATGCCTGGGTTGTGGGCTCGACCCCCAATGTGGGATGTGCACGAGGCAGCTGGTCAATGAAACATCATTGATGTTTCTATCTCTTTCTCCCTCTCCCTTCCTCTCTGAAATCAATAAAAATACTTAAAAAGATATAATATAACATTAATGCTTTGTAATATTATATGTAATGTTATATAATATACAGTAATGTATTATAAATATACTAATTAATACATAATATGGTAATCTCCTTTTAGATATTTGTCTGTTTTTGTGTTTTTATATTTTTGGAATGAACTCCAGAATCATTGATTTGACAAAAATCCTCTTCTATTTTTATTGGAGTTGCATTAGCTTACAGGATAATTTGAGAATCAACATATTTTCCATTCTGAGTATTCCAATTAAGGCCACAGTATACCTCTCCTTTTATTTAATTAACCTCATATATATTTTGCACTAATCTTGAAATTTGTAAGTATTTTATATTTTTTTCTCTGATAAATATTACTATACAGACCTTTTCCTTATTGTGTTCTACTTGTTTTATTACTGGTATACAGAAACACTAATATATTTTTAAATTAATATTCTCTCTTATTATTCTAATAATTACTCATATGCTTCTCTTCAGGTTTCCACAGGGATAATCCCATGGCTTTAACATTTCTGTGTTTTCCTTTCAATATGTACAATTCTTACTTTATTTTTTGGGTCAGATTGCTTTGGCTAATTCTTCCAGAACAATGATAAGTGGGTGCATCAGTCAGCTTGCTCATGTGCCAAGCTGCTCTGCAGGCCAGCCAGGAGCTGATTGCCCTCACCCGGTGTGGCTGGCTTGGCGCCAGGATGAAGGTTGGATCCAGGTGCTAAATTTGATTTACTCTTGACTGACTTTGTGTTTATATTCAGAAGTGTTCTTCTCACCTTTTCAGTGTAAGTACTAATGTTTAAGTCAACGAGTCTTCTGTTTTCTGGAACCCAGAGCATCTGACTTGACTTGTGCCAGGAGACTCACCACCAAACTTGTGTGAACATTGCCCAGACTTCCTATGCAGACCTCCAGCAGCCTTTGCTGTCACTTCCATGGTCACTCTCTCAAGCTCTCTTTGACTAACATGAAGTAATCACTCCTACCTTCCTTTCCTCTGAGGGCTACGTCCTCTAGCCCAATGTTTTTTACACTTTAATGGGCATTCATATCACCTGGAAAACTTGTTGGCATGCAGTTTCTGATTCAGCAGGTGCAGGGTGAGGCCTGAGGTTTTGCATATGTCACAAACTCTCAGGTGATATTGCTCTACAGATCCCACTTTGAATACCATGACTTTAAGCCACAATAATTATAGTTAAAATAATTATACATTGCTAATGTGTGTTGGGGACATAGAGAGAGTGAGAAGATACTGGGCTAGGTCAAGATATTTTTTTACTGTTCCTGCTGTTTATCAGTTGTGTGCTCTCAGCTTTAATTTTTCTTTGAAAAGCTGGGGGATCAAATGTTAAAGTGGGTGTGAACATTCTGGGCACACACCATCCAAATGAAAAGTATTATCTGTGATTAGTAAAAATTATCATCAGTATTTCCCAGGTAATTTATTGTCTTCAAAATAATAGTGTAAGCAAGTAGCTAGAAAGTTAGGACTAAAAGAAGGTAATTGGTAAAAGATTAAACATGCCAATCACTGTGTCTGGAATACACATGTAAATATTAGTTAATGCCATTTTATTTATTGCAAAAACTGGATGAGGATAAAGCTGTGCTTTCAATGAGTAACCAGAGAAGTAACAGCAACGGCTGCTGGAGGTCTGCATAGGAAGCCAGGGCGGTGTTTACACGAATTTGGTGGTGAGTCAGTTGGTTAATTTGGTGACTGGATAGGTTTCCCATCTCTCCTCCTTTCCATTTTCATCGTGTTGGTGTGAGAACTGCCCTTATGACCTCACAGGGGCTCTGGCAGTTCACCTGTCACATCCAGACAAGACAATGTCTGAGGAAAAAAGATTCCTCTCTTCATTTCTCCATTTCTGATGGAGGAAATTGTTCCTGGGAGACCCAAAAAGACTTGCTCTTCTCTTACTGGCCAGGACTGGATCACATGCCACTTTCTAAGCTAACCCCACTGGGAGATGGAATGGGGTTGCCATGCTTGTCTGAACAATTCACTCAGGAATTATCCCTATGCCATATGAGGAAAGATGGAAATCAGAACACAACCCGAGTTGATGAAAAAGGATGGATGGGCTTTGGGGCACTCAACAGTGTGGACAGAATTCTAAATATGAAGGAGGCTGGTGAAATCTTTACAGTGTCAAACATCTTTGAATTTCACCTAGGACAGCCACCTAAAATACTTTTCCATCTTCCATTTAAATTTTTAGTGATGGGAAGCTTAATTATTTTGGAGTCTTTGACCTCTTCTCTGCCTTATTGGGCCTTAGCCACACCCCCAGCCAGCAATTGAAGGAGGACTTTATACCAGGAGTACCATGCCCTTGTAGAGGGGTGACTTAGCCTGTGAGTGTGGGGATGAGCCCTGGGCTGGGGTTTGGCTGGGAGCACACATACTCTAAAAGCCTCGGCTGTGCTTGACTCCCTGCGTCTCCTCTGACCCCTAGGATTCAAACGCATCTTGAACTCACTGACCTCTCTTTCGCACTGCTTCCCTGAGTGTGTTATCTCCATACGCTTACAACTGGCATGCCAACATGTCACCTTAAAGTTGTTGAAAATGAACCACTTTAAAACACTTGCTTTGCTTCCCACTTTCTTCTTACCACCAGCCAACACTCCCCAACCCTCACAACCACCAAACGCCACTG